>NC_029773.3:42955764-42957658 GCF_000817695.3 Arachis duranensis | reverse complement strand
GTCAGCTGCTTGTATCTTTCCCAAGCTTCATAGAGGGATTCGGAAAGAATTTATCCAAGAAGGCAATGACCAGCTTATCCTAGGAGTCCAGGCTATCCTTGGGTTGTGAATCCAACCATATTCTAGCTCTGTCTCTTACAGCAAAAGGGAAAGCATGAGTCTGTAGACTTCAGGATCAACTCCATTCGTCTTTACAATCTCACAGATCTGCAAGAACTCAGTTAAAAACTGATAAGGATCTTCAAATGGAAGTCCATAAAACTTGCAGTTTTGTTGCATTAAGGCAACTAGCTGAGGTTTCAGCTCAAAGTTGTTGGCTCCAATGGCAGGAATGGAGATGTTTCTTCCATCAAACTTGGATGTTGGCTTTGTGAAGTCACCAAGCATTCTCCTTGCATTATTATTGTTTTTGGCTGCCATCTCCTTCACTTGTTCGAAAATTTCTGAAAGGTTGTTTCTGGATAAAAGAATTTTTGAAAAAGAGATGAGATATTTCGAAAATTAGAGAGGGAAAAGTAGTTAGGTGATTTTGAAAAAGATAAGAAACAAACAAAAAGTCAAAGAGTTAGTTGAAAAAGATATTAAAATCAAATTTGACAAGATAAGAAGATAAGAGGTTAGATAAGATATTTTGAAATCAAATTTTGAAAAAGATAAAATTTTTGAAAAAGATAAGATAAAAGATAAAAAAAATTTAATTTTTAAATTTAAAATTACTTACTTCACTAACAAGAAACTTCAAGATAAGATTCTAAAACTTAAAGATTGAACCTTTCTTAACAAGAAAGTAACAAACTTCAAATTTTTGAACCAATCACATTACTTGTTAGCCAATTTTCGAAAATTAGATATAAAGATAAGAAAAAGATTTTGAAAAGATAAGATTTTTAAAATTGAAATTTTGACTTGACTTGTAGGAAACAACTAATTTTTTTTTAAAAAATTTTTGACCAAGTCAATCCAAAATTTCAAAAATTTGGAGGGAAATAAGGAAAAGATATTTTTTTGATTTTTTAATTTTTAAAGATGAGAGAGAAAAACATAAAAATGACCCAAAATATGAAAATTTCGGATCAAACACATAATGCATGCAAGAACACTATGAATGTCAAGATGAACACCAAGAACACTTTGAAGATCATGATGAACATCAAGAACATAATTTTGAAAAATTTTTGATGCAAAGAAAACATGCAAGACACCAAACTTAGAAATCTTTAATGCATGGACTCTAACAAACGAAAAATGCACATGAAAAACAACAAACAACACAAAACAAGAAATCATCAAGATCAAACAAGAAGACTTGTCAAGAACAACTTGAAGATCATGAAGAACACTATGAATACATGAGATTTTCGAAAAATGCAAGAAAAACCTTTTAAAGCATGCAATTGACACCAAACTTAAAAATTGACTCAAAACTCTAACAAGAAACACAAAATATTTTTCATTTTTATGATTTTATAATTTTTTTGTATTTTTATTAATTTTTTTTGAAAATATTCTTTTAAAAAAATGAAAAAGAAAAGAAAAATTTTGAAAAAGACTTTTGAAAAGAAAATTACCTAATCTGAGCAACAAGATGAACCGTCAGTTGTCCATACTCGAACAATCCCCAGCAACGGCGTCAAAAACTTGGTGGACGAAATTGTGATCTTCAAAGTTGGTCTCTTTGTATTTGTATGAAATCAAAAATACCCCAAAGAGATCATGATGTGATAAATTGGGATCTTAATAATCCCTGGTGTGATCATAACTCCGTTCAACTTAACCAGCAAGTGTACTGGGTCATCCAAGTAATACCTTACGTGAGTAAGGGTCGATCCCACAGAGATTGTTGGTATGAAGCAAGCTATGGTCACCTTGTAAATCTCAGTTAGGCAGATTAAAT
>NC_029773.3:42946483-42955503 GCF_000817695.3 Arachis duranensis | reverse complement strand
AGTGGTTGTCAGTCACGCGCGTTCATAGGTGAGAATGATGATGAGTGTCACGGATCATCACATTCATCAAGTTGAAGTGCAACGTATATCTTGGAATAAGAATAAAAGAGAATTGAATAGAAAGTAATAGTAATTGTATTGAAACTTGAGGTACAGCAGAGCTCCACACCCTTAATCTATGGTGTGTAGAAACTCCACCGTTGAAAATACATAAGTAAAAGGTTCAGGCATGGCCGAATGGCCAGCCCCCTAAAATGTGATCAATAGCCTCTTAAGATGAAGAATAAAACAAAACTAAGACCAAAGATGTCTAATACAATAGTAAATTATCCTATTTATACTAGACTAGCTACTAGGGTTTACATGAGTAAGTATTTGATGCGTAAATTCACTTTCGGGGCCCACTTGGTGTATGTTAGGGCTAAGCTTGATCTATCCACGAGCTGAGGCTTTTCTTGGAGTTGAACTCCAAGTTATAACGTGTTTTGGGCGTTCAACTCTGGATCTTGACATTTTTCTGGCGTTTAACTCCAGACAACAGCATGTACTTGGCGTTCAACGCCAAGTTACGTCGTCAATTTACGAATAAAGTATGGACTATTATATATTGCTGGAAAGCTCTGAATGTCTACTTTCCAACGCCGTTGAGAGCGCACCATTTGGAGTTTTGTAGTTCCAGAAAATCCATATCGAGTGCAGGGAGGTCAGATTCCAACAGCATCAGCAGTCCTTTTGTCAACCTTTTTCAGAGTTTTGCTCAAGTCCCTCAATTTTAGCCAGAAATTACCTGAAATCACAGAAAAACACACAAACTCATAGTAAAGTCCAGAAATGTGAATTTAACATAAAAAATATTGAAAACATCCCTAAAAGTAGCTTGAACTTACTAAAAACTACCTAAAAACAATGCCAAAAAGCGTATAAATTATTCGCTCATCATCTACCTCCACATCACTTTCAAATTCATTGGGAGAAGGTTCTCCAAATTCAAAGGATTCTTCACCAAGAAGGTTGGATTCATGGTCTTCATCACCAAGGGAACTCAACTCTTGCTCCATTCCTTCCAAGTCTTCATTCAATAATTGTTTTGAAGGTTGTGCACTCTCATCGTCAACATCAATTGCAAACTTCTTGGAGGGGTTTTTTATGATATTAGGTTCCCATGGAGATTCCGCATCTCCTAGGACTTCAAACACTTCTTCCTTTTCTTCAATAATCATAGGCTTCTTCAATTGTTCTAATACAAAGTGGCATTCTTCATTTTCCACCGGAGTTTCCAATCTCTTCTTCATGCTATGCTCTTTAATTGATTCTCCCCATGTGACCATGGGAGTGCTTTGAGTGCTCAAGCATTGGGAGGCTAAAATTCTTACTACCTTGGTCAAGGTAGCCATAAATTCTAGTGTCTCCCTTTGTATTTCTCCTTGCCCTTAGAGTATAAGGCTAAGGATTTCATCAGAATTGGGGTGGATAAGAGGGTTCATTATCTTGGAGAAAGGGTTCATTATAGAAAGGTGGTTCTTCTTGGTAAGGTGTGTATTGAGGTGGTTCTTTGGAGTAGTAATCTTGGAATTGTGGTTCCATGTATGGCTCATATGGTTCAAAAGGTGGTTAGTATGGTGAATAAGGATTAGAGTCATATGGAGGTATTTGGTGAAAAGAGGCTTGTGAGTATAGTTGATGATCATGTTAAGGATACGATTCATAGACAGATGGTGGTGGTTCTTGAAAGTCACAAGAAGATTCACCATAGCCATTTAATTGGTATGCATCATATCATAGAATGGCTCTTCTTCATAGTGCATTGGTGGAGGTTGTTGCCAAGAAGATTGATCATATGCATATGGCTCCTCCCACCTTTGGTTGTCCCATCCTTGATACACATTTTCATTATAGTCCTCATTTCCTACAACATGTTGATAACCAAACTCATAGCCAAGGTGAGAATTCAAGATAGCAAGAGGAAAATGAAAACAAAATCAAATAAGAAGGAAGAAAATTAAATCCTAAAACTAGCAAGAGCTAACAAAAGCAAACATATTCATACTACACCTATATACAATAACCAATAACATAACACCATTGAAATTTCCCGGCAACGGTGCCATTTTGATGATTGGATTTTTTACGGTTCAGAAGTTCACCAATGAAATCTCGTTGTAAACTATAGTTTCTAAACCAAGCAATAATCCTTTAATACAAAAGATTGTTTGTCATAGGTAACAAACCCCTAAATTTATAAACCGAAGTATTAGAACCTCGGGTCGTTCTCCCTAGGAATTACAATAAAGTGTCTTGTTATTGTTTGTGAGTTATTTTAGGGTTTTTTTGAGATTTTAGACAAGAAATATAAATGGCAAAGAAAATAAACTAACAACTAATAAAGCTCTTGGCAAGATATGAGAACTATAAGTCCTATCCTAGTTATCCTCCTCAATTGTGATAACAAGTTGTCCATTGCTCCCACTTAGTTAACCTCTAACCATGGAGGAAGGTCAAGCGGATGAATCAATTTGATTCCTCAAGTCCTAATCAACTCCTAAAGGATAGACTAGCTTTAGAGGCATTCAAATCAGTTAGCAACTTCTAATTATCAATCAACAAAGGAATTAGATAACTCAAGAGTTACTAATTACTCAACCAAGGCCAAGAGGAACAAAATTTATACTAAAATCCAACCAAGCATTTCATCAAGAACTTGGAAGGTACAAAAGAAAAGCAAAGCAAATCGACAACAAGAATAGGATCTAACAACAATTATTGCAAGGAATTAACAACAACAATCAAAAGAAACACAATTATTATGAATTACCTCAAATGGAATTGGAAGAAAGTAGAAGGAACAAAAGTAGATCTACAACAAAGTATGAGAACAACATAAAGGGAATTACAACAAAAGAATAGAAGAATGATGAATGTAACAATAAAGAATTGAAGGGTAGAGGTAGATGAAAGCATGAATTAAAACCTAGATCTAAGAATTAAACCTAATCCTAATCCTAATCCTATAGAGAAGTGAGAGCTTCTCTCTCTAGAAACTAACTCTAACTACTAAACTAAGCTAAACTAAACTAATGGTAACTAGATTTCTCATCCCTTTTCAATCCTTGGCTTAAATAGCATCAGAAATGAGTTGGATTGGGCCCACAAGGCTTTTAAAATCGCTGGCCACGAGTTGCATTAAGTGAATTATGTGCAACCATCGGCGCGTGCGCATACCGTGCGCGTGCGCACCCCTATACGCGATGCAACTTTGGCAAATCTTATATCATTTTGAAGCCCCAGATGTTAGCTTTCCAACTCAACTAGAACCGTATCATTTGGACTTTTGTAGCTCAAGTTATGGTCAATTAAGTACGAAGAGGTTAGGCTTGACAACTTTTTGGTTCCATCATTTCTTCATGAGTTCTCCAACTTTACATGCTTTTTCTTCATTCCCTTGATCCAATCTTTGCCTCCTAAATCTGAAATCACTTAACAAACATATCAAGGCATCTAATGGAATCAAGGTAAATTACATTTAGCTATTTTAAGACCTAAAAAGTATGTTTTCACTCTTAAGCACAATTAAAGGAGAATATACAAAACCATGCTATTTCATTGAATAAATGTGGGTAAAAGGTGATAAAATCCCCAAAAATCAATACAAGATAAATACTACAAATGGGGTTTATCACCAGCCCCCAGAACATGATCAAGAGATCAAAAGATGATAAAAAGATCCAAAGATGTTCCAAAAGATCCCTATGTACAATAGTAAAAGTTCTATTTATACTAAACTAGTTACTAGGGTTACAAAAATAAGTAAATGATGCAGAGATCCACTTCTGGGCCCACTTGGTGTGTGCTTGAGCTGAGCATTGAAGCTTTCATGTGTAGAGACTTTTCTTGGAGTTAAACGCCAGTTTTTATGCCAGTTTGGGCGTTTAACTGTAGCTTCTATCCTATTTCCGGCGTTTAACGCTAGAATAGGGCAGAAAGTTGGCATTTGAACGCCAATTTATGTCGTCAAAACCCGAGCAAAGTATGAACTATTATATATTGCTGGAAAGCCCAGGATGTCTTCTTTCCAACGCAATTGGGAGCGCGCCATTTGGGTTTCTATAACTCCAAAAAAATCCATTTTGAGTGCAGGGAGGTCAGTAGTCCTTTTTCAGCCTCTGAATCATATTTTTACTCAGGTCCCTCAATTTCAGTCAGAAAATACCTGAAATCACATAAAAACACACAAACTCATAGTAAAGTCCAGAAATGTGAATTTTGCTTAAAAACTAATAAAAATATACTAAAAAGTAGCTAGATCCTACTAAATTATCCACTCATCACAACACCAAAAGCGTATAAATTATCCGCTCATCACAACACCAAACTTAAATTGTTGCTTGTCCCCAAGAAACTGAAAACAAAATAGAATAAAAAGAAGATAATATAAAATAAATCTCACAATATCAATAAAACTTAGTCCCAATTAGATGAGCAGGGCTAGTAGCTTTTTGCTTCTGAACAGTTTTGGTATCTCACTTTATCTTTGAAATTCAGAATGATTGGCATCTATAGGAACCCAGAATTTTAGATAGTGTTATTGATTCTCCTAGTTCAGTATGTTGATTCTTGAACACAGCTTCTTTATGAGTCTTGGCCGTGGTCCTAAGCACTTTGTTTTCCAGTATTACCACCGGATACATAAATGCCACAGATACATAACTGGGTGAACCTTTTCAGATTGTGACTTAGCTTTGCTAAAGTCCCCAATTAGAGGTGTCTAGAGTTCTTAAGCTCACTCTTTTTGCTTTGGATCATGACTTTAACCACTCAGTCTCAAGCTTTTCACTTGGACCTTCATACCACAAGTACATGGTTGGGGACAGCTTGATTTAGCCGCTTAGGCCAGGATTTTATTCCTTTGGGCTCTCCTATCCATTAATGCTCAAAGCCTTGGATCCTCTTTAGCCTTGCCTTTTGGTTTAAAGCGCTATTGGCTTTTTCTGCTTGTTTTTTTTTCTTTTTCTTTCTTTCTCTCTTCTTTTTTTCGTCATTTTTTTTGCTACTTTTTTTTCTTTTTCACTGCTTTTTCTTGCTTCAAGAATTGATTTCATGATTTTTCAGATTATCAATAACATTTCTCTTTGTTCATCATTCTTTCAAGAGCCAACAATTTTAACATTCATAAACTTCACTATAAAAAATATGCACTGTTCAAGCATTCATTCAGAAAACAAAAAGTATTGCCACCACATCAAAATAATTAAACTAATTTCAAGATAAATTTTGAAATCCAAGTACTTCTTGTTCTTTTGTAATTAGGCACATTTTTCATTTAAGAGAGGTGAAGGATTCATGGAATTATTCATAGCTTTAAGGCATAGACGCTAGACACTAATGATCATGTAGTAAAGACACAAACATAGACAAATATAAAGCATCAAATTCGAAAAATAAAAAAATAAGAACAAGGAAATCAAAGAATAGGTCCACGTTAGTGATGGCGGCTAGTTCTTCCTCTTGAAGATCCAATGGAATGCCTGAGCTCCTCTATGTCTCTTCCTTGCCTTTGTTGCTCCTCCCTCATAGCTCTTTGATCTTCTCTAATCTCATGGAGAATGATGGAGTGCTCTTGGTGCTCCACCCTTAGTTGGTCCATGAGTGGGCTCTCTTGTTTGCTCCATCTTTTTCTTAGTGATGGGTTTGTCCTCTTCAATGAGGATGTCTTCTTCTATGACAATTTCAGCTAAACTGCATAGGTGACAAATGAGATGAGGAAAGGCTAACCTTGCCAAAGTGGAGGACTTGTCAGCCACCTTATAGAGTTCTAGAGGTATGATCTCATGAACTTCCACTTCCTCCCCAATCATGATACTATGGATCATGATGGCCCGATCCATAATTATTTCTGATCGTTTGCTAGTAGGAATGATAGAGCGTTGGATGAACTCCAACCATCCTCTAGCCCCAGGCTTAAGGTCCGGTCTTCTCAATTGAACCGACTTACCTCTTGAGTCTCTTTTCCATTGAGCTCCTTCCACACATATGTCCATGAGGACTTGGTCCAACCTTTGATCAAAGTTGACCCTTCTAGTGTAGGGGCGTGCATTTTCTTGCATCATTGGCAAGTTGACTGCCAACCTTACATTTTTTGGACTGAAATCTAAGTATTTCCCCCGAACCATTGTAAGCTAATTCCTTGGATTCGGGTTCATACTTTGATCATGGTTCCTAGTGATCCATGCATTGGCATAGAACTCTTGAACGATTAAGATTTCGACTTGTTGAATGGGATTGGTGAGAATTTCCTAACCTCTTCTTCGGATCTCATGTTGGATCTTCGGATACTCATTCTTCTTGAGCATGAAAGGGACCTCAGAGATCACTTTCTTCTTGGCCACAACTTCATAGAAGTGGTCTTGATGGACCTTTGAGATAAATCTCTCCATCTCCTATGACTTAGAGGTGGAAGCTTTTGCCTTCCCTTTCCTCTTTTTAGAGGTTTCTCCGGCCTTAGGTGCCATAAATGGTTATGAAAAAACAAAAAGCAACACTTTTACCACACCAAACTTAAAAGGTTTGCTCATTCTCGAGCAAAAGAAGAAAGAAAGAAGGGGAAGAAGAAGAAAATAGAGGAGATAGAGGGAGAGATAGGTTCGGCCAAGGGGGTAGGGAAGTGGTTTTGATGTGTGAAATAGAAGGAGCGGGAAGAGGGATGGAGGTGATTGGTGAAGAGAATATAGGGAAGAGGATAGGATTTGATAGGTGAGTAGTGTTTTGGGTAGAGTGTTATAGAGATGTGTGAGGGAGAGAGAGAGAGGTGGGGTAGGTGGGGATCCTGTGGGGTCTACAGATCCTGAAGGATTAAGAACTTCTCATCCCTGCTCTATTTAGGCGTGCAAAAATGCCCTTAGAGTGCAATTCTGGTGTTTAACGCCAGACTGCTACCTGTTTCTGGCGTTAAACGCCAGTCTGGTGCTTCTTTCTGGTGTTAAACACCAGTCTGGTGCCCATTTCTGGCGTTAAACGCCCAGAATAGTGCCAGACTGGGCGTTTAACGCCCATCCTGCTACCCTTACTGGTGTTTAAACGCCAGTAAGTTTTTTCTCCAGGGTGTGCTGTTTCTAATGCTGTTTTTGAATTTGCTTTAATTTTTGCAGTTTTTTTTGTGACTCCACATGATCATCAACCTAAAGAAAACATGAAATAATAATGGATAATGGAAATTTAACATAGATAAATAAAAATTGGGTTACCTCCCAATAAGTGTTTCTTTAATGTCAATAGCTAGACAGTGAGCTCACATGGAGCCTCACAGATAATCATAGCATGGTTGGGGCCTCTCAACACCAAACTTAGAGTTTAATTGTGGCCTCTCAACACCAAACTTAGAGTTTAGTTGTGGCCTCCCAACACCAAACTTAGAGTTTGAATGTGGGGGCTTTGTTTGAATCTGTATTGAGAGAAGCTTTTCATGCTTCTTTTCCATGTGTACAGAAGGAGAACCTTGAGTCTTGAATACAAGGTAGTCCTCATTCAATTGAAGGACTAACTCTACTCTGTCAACATCAATCATAGCATTTGCTGTGGCTAGGAAAGGTCTGCCAAGGATGATGGATTCATCCTCATCCTTCCCAGTGTC
Source organism: Arachis duranensis (assembly GCF_000817695.3). Lineage (NCBI taxonomy): Eukaryota > Viridiplantae > Streptophyta > Magnoliopsida > Fabales > Fabaceae > Arachis > Arachis duranensis. The sequence continues at coordinate 42,947,879 of NC_029773.3, read as the reverse complement.
TAGAATTATGAAATCAGTAGGGATGTAAAGGCCTTCAACCTTCACTAGCACGTCCTCTGCTAGTCCATAAGCTTATTTCATTGATTTGTCTGCCATCTCTAGTGAGATTCTTGCAGCTTGTACCTCAAAGATTCCTAGTTTCTTCATTACAGAGAGTGGCATGAGGTTAATACCAGACCCTAGGTCACACAGAGCCTTATCAAAGGTCATGCTACCTATGGTATAGGGTATTAAGAATTTACCAGGATCCTGTTTCTTTTGAGGTAAAGTTTGCTGAACCCAAGTATTTAGTTTATTAATGAGCAATGGAGGTTCATCCCCCCAAGTCTCATTACCACAGAGCTTGGCATTCTGCTTCATGATTGCTCCTAAATACTGGACAACTTGCCCTTCAGCAATGTCTTCATCTTCTTCAGAAGATGAATAGTCATCAGAGCTCATGAATGGTAATATGAAGGTCAAAAGAATCTCTATGGTCTCTGTATGAGTCTCAGATTCCTTTGGTTCCTCATTGGGGTACTCCTTAATGGCCAGTGGATGTTCCCTGAGGTCTTCCTCACTGGGCATCACTGCCTTTTCACTCTCTCCAGGTTCGGCCATGTTGATCACAGTTATGGCCTTGCACTCTCTTTTGGGATTCTCTTCTGTATTGCTTGGGAGAGTGCTAGGAGGAGTTTCAGTAACCCTTTTACTCAGTTGCCTCACTTGTGCCTCCAAGTTTCTGATGGAGGACCTTGTTTCGTTCATGAAACTGAGAGTGGCCTTAGATAGATCAGAGACTATATTTGCTAAGCTAGATGGGTTCTGCTCAGAATTCTCTGGCTATTGCTGAGAGGATGATGGAAAAGTCTTGCCATTGCTGAACCTGTTTCTTCCACCATTATTATTGTTAAAGCCTTGTTGAGGTTTTTGTTGATCCTTCCATGAGAAATTTGGATGATTTCTCCATGATGGATTATAGGTGTTTCCATAGGCTTCACCCATGTAATTCACCTCTGCCATTGCAGGGTTCTCAGGATCATAAGCTTCTTCTTCAGAAGATGCTTCTTTAGTACTGTTGGATGCATTTTGAGAAATCATATTGACTTGTTGATTCAACATTTTGTTCTGAGCCAATATGGCATTCAGAGCATCAATTTCAAGAACTCCTTTCCTCTGAGGCGTCCCATTACTCACAGGATTCCTTTCAGAGGTGTACATGAACTGGTTATTTGCAACCTGATGAGCGGATATTTTGTACGCTTTTTGGGGCTAATTTCATGTAGATTTTAGCATGTTTCATTTAGTTTTTAGTAAAATAATATTAGTTTTTAGGCAAAAATCATATTTCTGGACTTTACTATGAGTTTGTGTGTTTTTCTATGATTTCAGGTATTTTCTGGCTGAAATTGAGGGA
>NC_029773.3:42936553-42936919 GCF_000817695.3 Arachis duranensis | reverse complement strand
TTATATTCTGGTGGCAGTGGATTATGTATCCAAATGGGTGGAGGCTATTGCAACACCCACTAATGACACTAAAACAGAGTTGAAATTCCTCCAGAAACATATCTTCAGCAGATTTGGTATCCCTAGAGTGTTAATCAGTGATGGGGGCACTCATTTCTGTAATAAACAACTTTACTCTGCTCTGGTACGTTATGGAGTCAACCACAGGGTGGCTACTCCATATCACCCACAAACTAATGGGCAAGCTGAAGTCTCAAATAGAGAACTTAAAAGAATCCTGGAACGGACTGTAATTAACCGTAGAAAGGATTAGGCAAGAAGCTTGGATGATGCTCTGTGGGCATACAGAACAGCATTCAAGACCCC
>NC_029773.3:42914909-42933079 GCF_000817695.3 Arachis duranensis | reverse complement strand
CCGGAAAGTCTAAACCTTGTCTGTGGTATTCCGAGTAGGATTCCGGGATTGAATGACTGTGACGTGCTTCAAACTCCTGAGGGCTGGGCGTTAGTGACAGACGCAAAAGAATCAATGGATTCTATTCCAACCTGATTGAGAACCGACAGATGATTAGCCGTGCTGTGACAGAGCATAGGAACGTTTTCACTGAGAGGATGGGAAGTAGCCACTGACAACGGTGACACCCTACATAGAGCTTGCCATGGAAGGAACCTGCGTGTGAGAAGAGGATTTCAAGGAAGAGTTGAAGTCAGAGGACAGAGCATCTCCAAAACTCCAACATATTCTCCAGTACTGCAAAGCAAAGTAACATTGTTCCCTCTTTTGTTTTTATAATCAAATCTAGTAATTTCACTTTTAATCCAAATAATCCTATTGACATCCTGACTAAGATTAATAAAATAAATATTAATTGCTTCAAACCAATAATCTCTGTGGATTCGACCCTTACTCACGTAAGGTATTACTTGGACGACCCAGTACACTTGCTGGTTAGTTGAACGGAATTGTGAAAAGAAAGTAATCAGTTAGTTAAATTGGTTCTCTTTGGCGCATGCCAAGGAGCCTTTAATCAAGGATCACAATTTCGTCCACCACAACCATTTCAATGAGTTCCTGAGCTTCTGCAGGTGTTTTCTTCAGGTGAATAGATCCACCTGCAGAATGGTCCAATGACATCTTAGATAACTCAGACAGACCATCATAGAATATATCCAGGATGGTCCATTCTGAGAGCATGTTAGAAGAACACTTTTTGGTCAGTTGCTTGTATCTTTCCCAAGCTTCATAAAGGGATTCACCTTCTTTCTGCTTGAAGGTTTGAACATCCACTCTAAGCTTGCTTAGCTTTTGAGGAGGAAAGAATTTGGCTAAGAAAGTCATGACCAGCTTATCCCAAGAGTTCAGGCTATCTCTAGGTTGAGAGTCCAACCATATTCTAGCTCTGTCTCTTACAATAAAAGGGAAAATCATAAGCTTATAGACCTCGGGATCAACTCCATTGGTCTTAACAGTATCACAGATTTGTAAGAATTCAGTTAAGAACTGAAAAGGATCTTCTGATGGAAGTCCATAAAACTTGTAATTCTATTGCATTAGAGAAACTAATTGAGGCTTTAGCTCAAAATTGTTTGCTCCAATGGCAAGGATTGAGATGCTTCTTCCATGGAAGTTGGAATTTGGTACAGTGAAGTCACCAAGCATCTTCCTTGTATTGTTGTTGGGTTCGGCCATTACTTCTTTTTCGAGATTCTCTGTAAGGCTTTCTCTGGATTGTTGTGCTTTAGCTTCTCTTAGCTTCTTCTTCAGAGTCCTTTCAGGTTCAGGATCTACTTCAACAAGAATGTCCTTGTCCTTGCTCCTTCTCATATGAAAAAGAAGAGGACAGAAAAGGAAGAGGAATCCTCTATGTCACAGTATAGAGATTCCTTTATGTGAGTAGAAGAAGAAAAGAATAGAAGAATGATGTAAAGAGAAGAGATGAAGAATTCGAACACAGAGAGGGAGAGAGGGTTCGAATTATAAGAAGAAGAGAAGAGTGTTAGTGATTAAATAAATAAATAGAAGAAGATGAGAGAGAGAGTTTTCGAAAATAATTAAAAGGAAAAGGAAAATATTTTTGTTTTAATTTTAAAATTTTGTTAGAATTCGAAAATTAAGAGAAGAAATAAAATTAAAATTAAAATTTGAAACAATTAATTAACTAAAAGAATTTTGAAAAAAGGGTGAGGAGTTTTCGAAATTAGAGAGAGAAAATTAGTTAGGTGGTTTTAAAAAAGATTTTGAAATTAATTTTTAAAAAGATAAGAAGTTAGAAAAAGATATTTTGAAATTAAAATTTCAAGAAGATATGATTTGAAAAAGATATGTTTGAAAAGATATGATTTGGAAAAGATATGATTAAAAAGATATTATTGAAATTTATTTTGAAAAAGATTTAATTTTTAAAATCAGAATTAATGAGTTGACTCACAAGAAATCAAAAGATATGATTCTAAAATTTAAAGTTTGAATCTTTCTTAACAAGAAAGTAACAAACTTGAAACTTTTGAATTAAAACATTAATTGTTAGTATTAATTTCGAAAAATATGAGGTAAAAATAGGAAAAATATTTTGAAAACTTTTGAAAAAGATTTTTGAAAATTTTCGAAAAACAAAGGAAAAAAATGAAAAAGATTTGATTTTGAAAAAGATTTTGAAAAGATAAATTTTTGAAATTGAAATCTTGACTTGACTAACAAGAAACAACTTATTTTAAAAATTTTTGACTAAGTCAACACAAAGATTTCGAAATTTATGAGTGAAATAAGGAAAAGATATTTTTTTGATTTTTTTATTTAATTGGAAAGAGAAAAACCACAAAATGACTCAACACATAAAAATTTTGGATTAAAACAAATGATGCATGCAATAATACTATGAATGTCAAATGAACACCAAGAACACTTTGAAGATCATGATGAACATCAAGAACTTATTTTTGAAAAATTTTCAAGAAAAGAAAAACATGCAAGACACCAAACTTAGAGATTTTTCATATTTAGACACTATGAATTCCAAAATGCATATGAAAAACAACAAAAGACACAAAACAAGAAAATATAAAGATAAAACAAGGAAACTCATTAAGAACAACTTGAAGATCATGAAGAATGCAATGCATGAATTTTCGAAATTCTTTTAGAAAAATTAAAACATGCAATTGACAGCAAACTTAAGACTTGACTCTAGACTCAAACAAGAAACACAAAATTTTTGTTTTTATGATTTTATAATTTTTTTGTATTTTTTGAAATTATTTTGGAAAAAGAAAATAAGAAACTCAAAATTTTTAATAAGAATTCCAAGAATCATGCAATGTTAGTCTAAAGCTTCAGTCTAAAAAGATTAGACATGGCTAGCCAAGCTTCAGCATGACATTACATACAACAGCCAAATTGATGGGATTCAACTAGCTCCTGTGATGATAAAAGCATCATCTGAAACTCTAGAATTCGTTCTTAAAAATTTTGGAAAACAAAATAAAAAGAAAATTACCTAATCTAAGCAACAAGATGAACCGTCAGTTGTCCAAACTTCAAACAATTCCCGGCAATAGCGCAAAAAACTTGGTGCACGAAATTGTTATTCCTTGGCATGGCTCCAAAAACTTGGTGCGCAATACCATGATTCACACGTCTTTTCACAACTTCGCACAGCTGACCAGTAAGTTCACTGGGTCGTCCAAGTAATACCTTACGTGAGTAAGGGTCGATCCCACGGAGATTGTCGGCTTGAAGCAAGCTATGGTCATCTTGTAAATCTCAGTCAGGCGGATTCAGATGGTTATAGAGTTTTGATAATTAAAAGATAAATAAACATAAAATAAAGATAGATATACTTATGTAATTCATTGGTGGGAATTTCAGATAAGCGTATGGAGATGCGTTATTCCTTCTGAATCTCTGCTTTCCTACTGTCTTCATTCAATCATTCATACTCCTTTCCATGGCAAGCTGTATATTGGGGATCACCGTTGTCAATGGCTACCTCCCGTCCTCTCAGTGAAAATGGTCCTCTATGGTTTCTATACGGCTAATCAACTGTCGGATTTCTCGTCTTGGATGAAAAATACCAGGCACAGCTACCGCATCGTGTCGGAATAAGATCCAATGATCCTTTTGAGTCTGTCACTACGCCCCACAGTCACGAGTTTGAAGCTCGTCACAGTCATCCCTTCCCAGATCCTACTCGGAATACCACAGACAAAGTTTAAACTTTCCGGATCTCAAGAATGCTGCCAAGTGTTTCTAGCCTATACCACAAAGGTTCTAATCTCAGATTCAGATGCCCCATTGTCAGAGGGGAGTCGATGTGAATCGTTGATTAGAAACCCAAGAGATACACACTCTAGCTTTCGCAGGTAGAACGGAAGTGGTTGTCAGGCACGCGTTCATAAACTGAGAATGGTGATGAGTGTCACGGATCATCACATTCATCATGTTAAAGTGCGAGTGAACATCTTAGAATAAGAATAATCTTGAATTGAATAGAAGAACAATAGTACTTTGCATTAATACTCGAGGAACAGCAGAGCTCCACACCTTAATCTATGGTGTGTAGAAACTCCACCGTTGAAAATACATAAGTGATAAAGGTCCAGGCATGGTCGAATGGCCAGCCCCCAGAACGTGATCAAGAGATCAAAAGATGATCAAAAGATCCAAAGATGTTCCAAAAGATCCCTATGTACAATAGTAAAAAGTTCTATTTATATTAAACTAGTTACTAGGGTTACAGAAATAAGTAAATGATGCAGAAATCCACTTCCGGGCCCACTTGGTGTGTACTTGGGCTGAGCATTGAAGCTTTCATGTGTAGAGACTTTTTTTGGAGTTAAACGCCAGTTTTTATGCCAATTTGGGCGTTTAACTGCAGCTTCTATCCTGTTTCCGGCGTTTAACGCCAGAATAGGGCAGGAAGTTGGCGTTTGAATGCCAGTTTGCATCATCAAAACCCGAGTAAAGTATGGACTATTATATATTGTTGGAAAACCCAGGATATCTACTTTCCAACGCAATTGAGAGTGCGCCATTTTGGTTTCTGTAACTCCAAAAAATCTATTTCGAGTGCAGGGAGGTCAGAATCCAACAGCATCAGCAGTCCTTTTTCAGCCTCTGAAACAGATTTTTGCTCAGGTCCCTCAATTTCAGCCAGAAAATACCTGAAATCATAGAAAATACAAAAACTCATAGTAAAGTCCAGAAATGTGAATTTTTCTTAAAAACTAATAAAAATATACTAAAAAGTAGCTAGATCCTACTAAAAACTATCTAAAAATAATGCCAAAAAGCATATAAATTATCCGCTCATCAATACACACCCTCACTAGCCTAAGATAATCAAAGATATATATTAAGGGACATTTATTGTTTTTCACTTAGGGGTAGTGATGTGCTAAAATTAAGAACAAAAGGGATTAAATAGGCTCAAAATTGGCTAACAATGGTTGATGAAAGGTAGGCTATTTGGGTAAGTGAGCCAGATGAAATGATGGCCTCAATCATATAATACATGTATACATGGAATAATGGACATAAATAATGAAACAAATCAAAGATTACAATCATAGAAAGAGAATAATACACACAATAATGAAAATAAGTGGTTATATGATGTAACCACGCAATTGGGCTCAAAACTCACATGCTTGTGTTCTTAGCTCAAAAACCATGTTCCAAAATAAATTCTTCAAGCAAGTTCAACAAATTTTTGTTTCAAATCGGATTGGTAGGGTGCCCTAAAAATAGTTTCTTGAAAAAGAAATCATCACCCTAACAAAGTAGTCCTAACATAAAAAGAAGTGGTAAAATATGTACAAATTCTAACTAACATGCACCCTATCATGCAATGCAACGACTAACTAACATTGGTGTTGAAAAAGGAAGTGGTTACCCACGGAGATCGGTCAGACGACCTCCCCACACTTAAAGATTGCAGCGTCCTCGGTGCTTGCAAAGTAGAGCAAGGTGGATGGGTTGCTATAAATGATGAGTTCCTTCAAAAGATTGTGCGGAGGGACTTGTTTATTGCCCCATTTTGAAGCTTTTCCTTCCCTTCTTGGTGGCCAACCTAAGAGGAAAGAAAAAGAAAGAAAATTAAGCCTACAACAAAGATATCAAAGCAAATAAAACATAGGCTGGGGCAAATGCCAAATAAGAGTAAGGTTCTCAACTACATGGTAGCTACAGCATGTAAGTGAGAAAGCACTATAAGCTAAGGCATATTGGTGCAGAATTTACAACCACAAACTAACCGACAAGTACACCGGGTCGTACTAAATAATACCTCAGGTGAATGAGGGTCGATTTTACGAGGATTGATAAATCAAGCAACAATGATTGAGTGATTGGCTTAGTCAGACAAATAGAAAATGGTTTCGAAGATTCAAAAGCATAAATAGTAAGTTCAAAATATCAAAAGACAGGCAAGTAAATAAGTTGGAAGAAACAATATGAAGAAGGCAGTTAAGGCTTCAGAGTTATCTATTTTCCGGATTGACTTTTCTTATTAATTTATTTTAATCATGCAAGATTTAATTCATGGCAAACTACATGTGACTAGACCTTAATTCCTTAGACCTTTCTAGTCTCCTCTAAAATTCATCAACCGCCAATTCCTTGGTCAATTAATTCCAATTAGAGGGTGATGTTCAATTCTAGTTTATATGCCACAAAAATCCTAATTACCCAAATATAAGAGGATTGTATGTCACGTATCCCGTTAAGTCCAGATAATTAGAATTTAGAAGAAATTATTTTCAAGCTGTTGTTCAAGTAAAGAGCTTTTCCAAGTTATACAAGAATTCAGTTAGAAAGAGGGTCATACTTCCGTTCCACCCAAATTCATAAGATAAAGAACAAAAACAATTCTTGAAATATAAATCAAAACATGAATTAAAATAGAAAATAATAGTATCAATCCATACAATAGACAGAGTTTCTAACCTTAACAACGGAGGTTTAGTTGCTCATGGCTCAGAGAAAATAAGGATTCAGGTAAACTGTAAAAGTACGGAATGTAAATTGGAATAGAATCCCTAATGGAATCCTCCCCTACTAGAAGAAAAGTTTCTCCTTTTTATAACTAATCCTAATTAATTTAAAATCAAATTTCTAAAATTAAAATAGTATCTTTTCCTATTTTAAAATCTAAATTTGAATTTAAATCAGAATTAATTAACTAATCTGCGCCTTATAACGTGGGGACCACTTGGCTTCATTGGATTCACATCTAACTTGGCAGAGAGTTGTGCCTTGAGTGCCAAAATGGGGCCCAGAAATCGCCCCCAGCATTTTCTGCGTTTTCTGCACGTAGCGCATGTCACGCGTACGCGTCGATGATCTTCTTCGCGTGTCACACGTACGCGCCAAGTATGCGCACGCGTCGCTGTGCAACTTCGCTTTTCACGCGTAAGCGTCAAGCACGCGCACGCGTCGCCATGAAAAGCTCCAAATCATGCGCACGCGTCAAGTACGCACACGCGTCGCTCCTCGCTGTCATCTCCTTTAATTCTTGTGCTGCAGAAACTCCATCATATCCAGCCGAATGCTACCTAAAATAAACAGAATTGCACAAGACTCAAAGTAGCATCTATAGTGGCTAAAAGACAATTAATTCTTAATTAAACTTAACAAATTAAATACAAATTCACTAGGAAAAGATAGGAAAGATGCTCACATATGACAACACCAAACTTGAATTGTTGCTTGTCCTCAAGCAACCAAAATAAGTGCATGATTAAGATGTGAATTTGCATGAGACGTGAGAGTTTAGTCATGCTAAAGTCTATTCTTAAAATTGGGGTTTGTCCATTATAATTTTGAACAGTTGTGACAGCTCACTCTCCTTTGAATAAGAGGAATGTCAGTGTCATTCGAAATTAGAATCCGGATCATATTATGAATTCTCTAATCTTTATACTCCAGTTTAATCCTTGAACACAACAAATTTTACTTTAATTTATTTTTCTTTGGTGCTTTGCACCTTGAGCCTAGCCATGACTTTAAATGTTTTGTCTCAAGGGTTACTTGACATAGAAACACCACAAGCACTTAACTGGGGGACTCTCTTTAAGTTCTAATTTTTCTTTCAGTTACTCCCAGACAGTTGTACACAAAGCCTTTGGCATACTCTATTAAATGCACTTGGTCTCGACTCTAAGTGTTCTGTCTCAAGGATTATTTGACACAATCACACCACAAGCATATGACTAGGGAAACAACTCTTTGAGCTTTTAATCATGTCTGACCTCCCTAGTCATTGATGCTCAGAGCCTTGGACCTTGCTTTTATAGTTTTTTTTTCTGTTTCTTTTGCTTCAAGGGTTAAATTTTTGTTTATTTCAGAGAAGTCATAATAATTCTCTAAATTCCTGTTCCTTATACATCAACATCCATTGATTCAAATTCAAATATGCACTGTTCATATCATGCATTCAAAATCACAAATAATACCACCACATTTAAGTAAATAAGACTATTCTTAAATATAAACTCAATTTTTCATGCAATACATCACATCTTTTCTCCTTTCTTTTTGATTTTAAGCTTAGTGGGTAATACATGAGACATCTTTCAGAATTAAAGCAATTAAGAGAAAACTAAACTAGAACCTAGGATTCTAACTAATAAGAAATCATGCAGTAAACAAAGTAAAATAGCAAAAAACCAGAACATAACATAGTAAGAGCGGGAAGGAATAAAAAATGAAAGGAACTCAACCACCTTAGTAATTCTAGTGGTCATTTTATTCTTCAGGTTGTGCTCCTCCGTGAAGATGATTTGCCTCCCTTTGGTGCCATAAAAATAAACAGAAAACCCATAAGTGAAGCATCAACACCAAACTTAAAGGTTTGCTTGTCCTCAAGCAAAGAGGAACTAAAAACAAAAAGAAACAAATATTATGATGAAAGAAGAATAAAAAGGATAAAAGAGAGAATTAGAATTTGGGAGAGAGAGAGAATGAAAATTTAAAATTTGGACGGCACACTAGTAGAGGTGTGTAGTGCAGGCGACGCGTACGCGCGGGTCGCCCTATTTTGATAATGATGCGTAAGCGTCTGGCACGCGTACGCGTGCTCTTGGTTTGTGTGAATCGCGCGAAGGCGGCCACGCGCACGCACAACTTGCTGTTTGAGTGGCTTGGGAACCAATATTTTTATACAACACGTGACATTTGTGCAAAGAACGTGCACGTGTCAGGGACATGTTTGCGTGATCAAGTTTGTTCTTCTAGCACACTTCCAGCCCCAAGCCATCACAACTCTCTGCCCAAACACTGATTGACGCCAATTTCAGGGTCGCGCGTACGTGTCAGCAACACACACGCGTGGATGGCTAAAAGTGCAAACGACGTGCACGCATGAGGTGCGCGTACGCGTGGTCTTGTCTGTGCGCAAAGCATAGTTCCAGCGCCACTCCTGCTCATCTCTCGGGTAAATTTTCTTCTTCTTCTTCTTTTTTGTTTGTGAAATATTCGGTTTCTGTTCTAAAATAGCTGCATGATCAGAACATGTAAAATGAAAGAAAAACAGTAAAAACTCAATAAAACTCAAATAAATAAGAAAACCACTATTCGAAAAATACTTAAGGATACGAAATTATCGGGTTGCCTCCCGAGAAACGCTTTTTTAACGTCACTAGCTTGACACTTGATTGTTGAATTTTCTTCATCTTCTTCCAGATTGTTAAAAGAAATGTCTCCATGGGGAGAGAGGTGAAGATTAGTGCCCCTTGATATAAATTCCTTCTAACAAGCTTTCTTTTATTGTGATTAGCTTGATTCACCTTGCTTGTTGGGGTAGAGGTTGGATTGTTTCTTGCTGACCTTTTCTTTTTCATAGATATTTTCTTTTGTTTCTTGGTCACAATCCCCCTTTCAGTGCTTTCCTTGATTGCCTTCACTTCTTTGATTTCAAAATTTTGGTGTTGTGTGATGGTTAGAGTGTACCCTTCATTAAGAACTTCTTCAATTGGTGGTTCAATAAACTCACTCTCTATGCCACTCTCTACTTTATTAGAGTGTAGATTTCCATAATTGTTTTCATCCTTTAGAACCTCCTTTGTTTGTGCATCTTCCTTCTTTGTTGGTGCATCTTCCTCCTTTGTTGGTGCATCTTCCTCTTCTTCCATATGTGAGGGTGGAAAGTTCTGTAATTCATTGGAGTATAAACTCCTTTGATTGATTTCCTTACTTTCTTCCATAGGATCTTGCATTGTATCTCTTAGGAAGGAATTTGCTTGTTCCTCTTTCTGGTTCTTGATAAACGACTACACATATTTATCTACATTTTTGACACTCGTCTTTATATTATGTATGAATTATTTCATGAGAAGCTCAAGATCTGATGGTAATTGATATGAATATGGAGATGGTGGCTCTTGATATGAATAAGAAGGAGATGATGATTCTTGATAAGAGTAAAAAGAGGATGGTTCTTCGTATGAATAGGGAGATGGTGGCTCTTGATATGGGTAGAAAGATGATGGTTCTTGATATGGATAGAGAGGTGGTGGTTCTTGGTATGAATATGGAGATGGTGGTTCTTGATAGTTGGAACATGGAACATTGAAGTTTCCTTGGTTTTGACCTTGCCAACCAAAATTCGGATAGTTCCCCCATCTACAATAATATGAATCACTACTTGGGTGTGAGAAGTAACCCATATGATCTCTCTCCATTATTTTTCCTCAGCATAAAACACCAAACAGAAATAAATGCACCAAACAGAAAGAGCATAAAGGAAATTTAAACTCAATAAATAAAACTTTAGAGAAATAAGTTAAATGAAATTAAAGCAAAGATGCCTAATCTAAGAAATCAAACAACCAATAGTTGTCAATCACAGTAAATCCCCGGCAATGGCGCCAAAAACTTGGTGCGGAATTTACAATCACAAACTCACCGGAAAGTGCACCGGGTCGTACCAAGTAATACCTCAGGTGAGTGAGGGTCGATCCCATGAGGATTGATGGATCAAGCAACAATGATTGAGAGATTGGCTTAGTCAGACAAATAGAAAATGGTTTTGAAGATTCAAAAGCATAAACAATAAGTTAAGAATATCAAAAGACAGGCAAGTAAATAAGTTGGGAGAAACAATATGAAGAAGGCAGTTAAGGCTTCAGAGTTATATATTTTTCGGATTGAATTTTCTTATTAATTTATTTTAATCATGCAAGATTTAATTCATGGCAAACTACATGGACTAGACCCTAATTCCTTAGACCTCTCTAGTCTCCTCTAAAATTCATCAACTGCCAATTCCTTGGTTAATTAATTCCAATTAGAGGGTGATGTTCAATTCTAGTTTATATGCCACAAAAATCCTAATTACCCAAATATAAGAGGATTATATGTCATGTATCCTGTTAAGTCCAGATAATTAGCATTTAGGAGAAATTGTTTTCAAGCTGTTGTTCAAGTGAAGAGCTTTTCCAAGTTATACAAGAACTCAATTAGAAAGAGGATCATACTTCCGTACCACCTAAATTCATAAGATAAAGAACGAAAATAATTCTTGAAATATAAATCAAAACATGAATTAAAATAGAAAATAATAGTATCAATCCATATAATAGACAGAGCTCCTAACCTTAACAGCAGAGGTTTAGTTGCTCATGGCTCAGAGAAAATAAGGATTTTAGGTAAACTGTAAAAGTACAGAATGTAAATTGGAATAGAATCCCCTAATGGAATCCCCCCTACTAGAAGAAAAGTTTCTCCTTTTTATAACTAATCCTAATTAATTTAAAATCTAATTTCTAAAATTAAAATAATATCTTTCCTATTTTAAAATTTAAATTTGAATTTAAATCAGAATTAATTAACTAATCCGCGCCTTGTAACGTGGGGATCACTTGGCTTCACTGGATTTGTGCCTAACTTGGTAGAGAGCTGCCCCTTACTTGAGTGCCAAAATGGGGCCCAAAAATCGCCCCCAGCGTTTTCTGCGTTTTCTGCACATGGCGCATGTCACGCGTACGCGTCAGTCACGCGTACGTGTTGATGGTCTTCTTCGTGTGTCACATGTACACGTCAAGTACGTGCACGCGTCGCTGTGCAACTTCGCTTTTCACGTGTACACGTGAGGCACGCGCACGCGTCGCTCCTTGCTATCATCTGATTTAATTATTGTGCTGCAGAAACTCCATTAAATCCAGCCGAATGCTATCTTAAATAAACAAAATTGCACAAGACTCAAAGTAGCATCCATAGTGGCTAAAAGACAATTAATTCTTGATTAAACTTAACAAATTAAATGCAAATTCACTAGGAAAAGATAGGAAAGATGCTCACGCATCACATATCATCTAACACTTGATGCTAGAGTCAAGTCGAGGCATAAGTAAATGATGAATGCACAAAGGATGCAAGACTCATCAAAGATTAAGCGTTGATTTAAAAGTTTCATCACCCAACAATATCAAACAAGTCAAGAAGCACCAATATAACCAAGAAATTCTCAATAATTGAGTAAGAGAATTCAGCACCATTATTAAAATAAGAAACTTAGAAAGGAAAAGAAGAACAAGCGATAAGAACAAAATTAAAATGCAACGAATAAAAGTATGCATATGCAATAAACAAAAGAAAATGAAAGATGACAAAAATAAAAAGAATTTTTTTTACTTTTTTTGAAGAGAAGGGAAAAAAAGAAATCAAGAAAGGAAGAAGAGAGAAGAAGAAAGGTAGAAAGAAAGAAAAAGGAAAGAAGAAAGAGAGAAGAAGAAAGAAGAAGAAAGGAGAAAAATAGGGCGCGAGGCGACGCCACGCGTTCGTGTGGATTACAAGAGAGACAAGCGACGCGTAAGCGTCGTCGACGCGTACGCGTGGAACGCGGAAAGTACAGGTCATGCGTAAGCATCGCCTACGCGTACGCGTGGGTCCAGATTGTGCTATTCGCACAAAGGCAGCACAATTCCCGCACAACTCTCTTGTTTTTGTACCAGGAGCCCCCATATGGCATACGACGCGTGCGTATCGCGCACGCTTAAGCGTGGGGTGACCCTTTTTTTTTAAACATAGAAAATAGAAACAGGGCACTCTCTAAACCTATAAACACTCTAAAGCAACCTAAATTCATATTTAACAAAACTCTGTTATTTTTTTTTTGAAAAATTTTCAAAGACAAAACGAACAAAACTTACACTTCAAGCAAAATACAATTTAACAACAACTATTCTACAACTTTAAGGCCTAAATCTAATCAAACAAACTAGCAACCAAAACACTAAAACAAGAGTATGCAAAGAAGAAAACTACCAAACAATGGCAACTCAATTCATTCATTCATTATATATACAAGAGAATGGAAAGAGTTTACCATGGTGGGGTGTCTCCCACCTAGCACTTTTAGTTTAAGTCCTTAAGTTGGACTTTTGGGAGGCTCCTTGTCAAGGTGGTTTATGCTTGTACTCATCCTTGAACCTCCAAGGATGCTTACTCCTTAAACGGTTGTCAGAATTTCCAACCGACTTCACAAAGCTTGGGTGATGTTCTCCCCAAGATATGAGCTCTCAAAATTGGTCTTCATGTTGTGATCTGGGATCCCATATCTTATCTTCACACTGGTGCGGAATTTAAAGTTCACAAACTAACCGGCGAGTGCACTGGGTCGTACCAAGTAGTACCTCAGGTGAATGAGGGTCAATCCCACGAGGATTGATGGACTAAGCAACAATAGTTGATTACTTTACTTAGTTAGACAAGCAGAAAATGGTGTTTTGAGAGTTCAAAAGCTTAACAGTAATTTCAGAATATCAGAAAGCAAGCAGTAAACAAGTTGGGAAAACAATATGGAGAAGGCAGTTAAGACTTCAGAGTTATCTATTTTTCGGATTGACTTTTCTTATTAATTTATTTTAATCATGCAATATTTAATTCCTGGCAAACTATATATGACTAGACCCTAATTCCTTAGACCTTTCTAATATCCTCTAACTTTCATAAACTGCCAATTCCTTGGTCAATTAATTCCAATTAGGGGTGAAGTTTAATTCTAGTTATTATGCCACAAAAATCCTAATTATCCAAATATAAGAGGATTATATGTCATGTATCCCGTTAAGTCCAGATAATTAGAATTTAGGAGAAATTGTTTTCAAGCTGTTGTTCAAATAAAGAGCTTTTTCAAGTTATACAAGAACTCAATTAGAAAGAAGGTCATACTTCTGTTCCACCCAAATTCATAAGATGAAGAACGAGAACAATTCTTAAATTATAAATCTGTGAATTAAAATAGAAAAATAATAGAATCAATCCATACAAATAGACAGAGCTCCTAACCTTAATAATGGAGATTTAGTTGCTCAAGGTTCAGAGAGAAAAACTAGGATTCAGGTAAACTGTAATTTACAGAAAAAAATCGAATCCCCCCTTGAAGAGAAGTTTCTTTTCTCTTTTATATCTAATCCTAATTAATTTAAAATCTAATTTCTAAAATTAAAATAATATATTTTCCTAGTTTAAAATTTAAATTTAAATCAGAATTAATTAAAGATCTTCGCATTGTAACGTCGGGACCACTTGGCTTCACTAGGATCCATGCCTAACTTGGGCTTTGCAGTATGAATTGGAGTTTAGTTGAGTAAAGCTGCACCTATCTTGAAGTGGGAAGAACCAATCTTGTGTGTTGTTGTTGTGCAGTATGGCGCAGGCGACGCACATGCGTACTCTCTGTTCGCATAGCATAGGAATCAAAATTTGCATGCGACGCGTGCGCGTCAAGCACGTGCACGCGTGGGTGGTCTGAGAACGAGAGGGACGCGTACGCCTGAGTTGATTGGTGCCTCTCACACGATGCTAGCGCCGCCATCACAACTTTCTGTTCAAAACATATTTACGTCGATTCCCTGATGCACGCGTGCGCGTCCTAGACGCTTACGTGTGGGGTGCCAAAATTGCGAGTGACATGCACGCGTGATATACGCATACGCGTGGGCTTGCTCGTGCGCAAGGCACTCTTCTAGCACACCTCCCGCAGAACTCTCTATTCAATCCAAATATTGTTCGCATTTGACCTCTGTAGCTCGAGTTATTCAGGTTTGAGTGCAGAGAGGTCAAGATTGAAAGCATCATTCACCTTCTTCTCTTTTTATGCGAAAACTCCATCAAATTCATCCGAATGCTACCTGAAATAAATAGAATTGCATACAAATCAAAGTAGCATCCATAGTGGCTAAAAGATACTTAATTCTTGATTAAATTCAACAAATTAAATGCAAATTCACTAGCAAAAGATAGGAAAGATGCTCACGCATCACAATACCAAACTTGAATTGTTGCTTGTCCTCAAGCAACCAAAATAAGTGCATGATTAAGATGTGAATTTGCATGAGACGTGAGAGTTTAGTCATGCTCAAGTCTATTCTTAAAATGGGGTTCATTCATTGTAACTTTGAACAGTTTTGACATCTCACTCTCCCTTGAATAAGAGGAATGTCAGTGTCATTCGAAATTAGAATCCGGATCATATTATGAATTCTCTAATCTTTATACTCCAGTTTAATCCTTGAACACAGCAAAATTTTGCTTTAATTCTCTTTTCTTTGGTGCTTTGCACGTTGAGCCTAGCCGTGACTTTAAATGTTTTGTCTCAAGGGTTACTTGAAACAAAAACACCACAAGCACTTAACTGGGAAAATCTCTTTAAGTTCTAATTTTTTTTCAGTTACTCCCAGATAGTGGTGCTCAAAGCCTTTGGCATACTCTGTTAAATACATTTGATCTCATCTCTTAGTGTTCTGTCTCAAGGATTACTTGACACAATCACACCACAAGCATATGGCTAGGGAAACAACTCTTTTAGCTTTGAATCGTGTCGGACCTCCCTAGTCATTGATGCTCAGAGCCTTGGACCTTGCTTTTTTTTCTTTTACTGTTTTCTTCTACTTCAAGGATTAAACTTTTATAAATCTCAGAGAAGTCATAATAGTTCTCTAAATTCCTGTTCCTTATACATCAACATCCTTTGATTCAAATTCAATTATGCACTGTTCATATTATGCATTCAGAATTACAAATAATACCACCACATTTAAGTAAATAAGACTACTCTTAAAATTAAACTCAATTTCTCATGCACTACATCTTTTCTTCTTTTTTTTTTATTTCAAGCTTAGTGGGCAATACATGAGACATTTTTCAAGATTAAAGCAAATCAAATAACAAAATAGACAGTAACTTAAATTAGAACCTAGGAATTGAAGATATAACTGATCGTGCAATAACAAAATAAACAGAAAACAGGAATATAACATAATAAGAACGAGAGGAAATATAGAATGAAAGGAACTCAACCACCGCAGTTATCCTAGTGGCCATCTCATTCTTCTGGTTGTGCTCCTCTGTGAAGATGATTTGTCTCCCTTTGGTGCTATTAAAAATAAACAGAAAAGCTATAAGCGAAGCATCCACACCAAACTTAAAGGTTTGCTTGTCTTCAAGCAAAGAAGAACTGAAAAAAGAGAAGGACATAAAAAGACACACGAAAAAAAGAACAAATAGGATGTTAAAAGAAGAAAAAAAAGGATAAAAGAACAAGAGAGAATAAGGATTTGGGAGGGAGAGAGAATGAAAACAGGACGGCGCGCGAGGTAAGTGATGCGGCGCGATCGACACGTACGCGC
Source organism: Arachis duranensis (assembly GCF_000817695.3). Classification (NCBI taxonomy): domain Eukaryota; kingdom Viridiplantae; phylum Streptophyta; class Magnoliopsida; order Fabales; family Fabaceae; genus Arachis; species Arachis duranensis. Next base: position 42,916,868 of record NC_029773.3, on the reverse strand, counting down.
ACAGCGTGCATACGCGTGGTTGGCCACATGGTGAGTGATAAACCACTATTTTATAGTTTATATTGTGTTTAATTGTGTGGTTTTTTCGTGATCCTTACCCACTTATTCATCAATTTAGCATGCATTTAGATTTCCTTTCGGAATTTATTACATGTTTGAAAATTGCTTCCCAGAGACTTTAATTATTTAATTTTAATTCTCCTTTATTCCATTCGATGCCGTAATCTGTGTGTCAAGCGTTTCAGGCTTTATAGGGCATGAATGAAACGGAGATTGGGGAGGAAGCTAGCAAAAATGGAAGGAACACAAGAGTTTGAGGAGATAACCAGCGAAAAGTGACGCGGTCGCATAGCTCACGCGACCGCGCGAAGGAGCGCAAATCGCAGTGATGCGGCCGCATGGCTTGCGCGGCTGCGCGGATTGGAAAGCACAAGCAACGCGGTAGCGTGGACGATGCGAACACGTGAAGAGGAAAAGCGCCAGCGACGCGTCCGCATGGACGACGCGATCGCGTGACATGCGCGATTTGCATAAACTGCAGAATCTAAAACCAGCGATTTTGGACCCTATTTTGGCCCAGTTTTCGGCCCGGAACAGCAGACCAGAGTCAGAGAATATGCAGAAACAACAAAAAAACATTCAGGGAGTAGTTCAGATCTAGCTTTTGACTCTCTTAGGTTTTTTTCTCTCTAGTTTTAAGAATTTTAATTTTCAATTGATCTTAGCATTGGAACATTGAGAAGAGTTATTTTCCTCATCAAGACTTCATCACTCTAGTTTGTTCTCTTAACTTGGTTTTATTCTTCCATGTTCTTTGTTATGTTCAATTTTGTCATTCAGATATTTTTATGATTAATTAATGCAAGGATTATTTCTTTTTAATTTAAATTCCATTCCAATAATCCTGTCTTCTTTTAATTCCCTTTCATGTGCCATGGATTCTTTATTTACAATGCGTGAGTAGTTTCATTACTTGATGGGGAGTTGATTAAATTGAACTCTTGAGTTGGAAGGATTGAAAGAAAAATTTGTAATCGGGTTGAATGTTGGATTGCTATCTGATGAGCGGATAATTTATACGCTTTTTGGCATTGTTTTTAGGTAGTTTTTAGTAAGTTCAAGCTACTTTTAGGGATGTTTTCATTATTTTTTATGTTAAATTCACATTTCTAGACTTTACAATGAGTTTGTATGTTTTTCTGTGATTTCAGGTAATTTCTGGCTGAAATTGAGGGACTTGAGCAAAATTCTGAAAAAGGCTGGCAAAAGGACTGCTGATGCTGTTGGAATCTGACCTCCCTGCACTCAAAATAGATTTTCTGGAGCTGCAGAACTCCAAATGGCGCGCTCTCAACGGCGTTGGAAAGTAGACATTCATAGCTTTCCAGCAATATATAATAGTCCATACTTTATTCAGGAATTGACGACGTAAAGTGGCGCTCAACGCCAAGTACATGCTGCTGTCTGGAGTTAAACGCCAGAAACGCATCACAACCCGGAGTTGAATGCCCAAAACACGTTACAACTTGGTGTTCAACTCCAATAAAAGCCTCAGCTCGTGGATAGACCAAGCTCAGCCCAAACATACACCAAGTGGGCCCCAGAAGTGGATTTATGCATCAATTACTTACTCATGTAAACCCTAGTAGCTAGTTTATTATAAATAGGACTTTTTACTAGTGTATTAGACATCTCTGGACAACTAGTCCTTAGACCATGGGGGCTGGCCATTCGGCCATGCCTGAACCTTTCACTTATGTATTTTCAACGGTGGAGTTTCTACACACCATAGATTAAGGGTGTGGAGCTCTACTGTACCTCAAGTTTCAATACAATTACTATTATCTTCTATTCAATTCTCTTTTATTCTTATTCCAAGATATACATTGCACTTCAACTTGATGAATGTGATGATCCGTGACACTCATCATCATTCTCACCTAAGAATGCGCGTGACTC
>NC_029773.3:42910956-42911840 GCF_000817695.3 Arachis duranensis | reverse complement strand
ATTGATACAGTTGCCAGAAATCAGCATCTGTACCTAAGCAGTGAATCTTCCATGAAAGAAGAAGCTAAAACAGTAACTGCAGAACTCAGACCGGTGGATCAGGCTAATGAATTTAATCAGCAATTAGACTTTCTAACTCAGCAGCTAGCCGAATTCAAGGAAATGTTACAGGAAACAAGAATGGCTAACAGGAACATGGAAGTGCAATTAAAACAGACAGAAAAGCAACTGTCAAAACAATTAGCAGATGAATGCCAAGCAGTTCAATTAAGAAGTGCGAAAACATTAAATACCTCACTTCAAAGCAGCAAGAAGACAGGAAATAAACAAATAGCTACTCAAAATCCCTCTGAGGACAAGCAGAGCCCAGAAAGGGATAAAGCTGGCGCTGAACGCCCAAACCATGCTCATTCCTGGCGTTCAACGCCAGAAACAAGCATGGATCTGGCGTTGAACGCCCAAAAGGAACATGGTTCTGGCGTTCAAACGCCAGTGACAAGCAAGGAGGTGGCGTTTAACGCCACCCCAGCTTCCACTCCTGGTATTCAAACGCCAGTGGGTGATCAGTCACATACAAGTGCTAATAACAATCCTTCTAAAAAGGCTTCCCTACCCACTTCTGTAGGTAATAAACCTGCAGCAACTAAGGTTGAGGATTACAAAGCCAAAATGCCTTATCCTCAAAAACTCCGCCAGGCGGAACAGGATAAGCAATTTGCCCGCTTTGCAGACTATCTCAGGACTCTTGAAATAAAGATTCCGTTTGCAGAAGCACTTGAGCAAATACCTTCTTATGCTAAGTTCATGAAAGAGATCTTAAGTCATAAGAAGGATTGGAGGGAAACTGAAAAAGTTTACCTCACTGAAGAATGCAGTGCAGTCAT
>NC_029773.3:42909574-42909884 GCF_000817695.3 Arachis duranensis | reverse complement strand
GTGGTTCATAATGAAAAAAATGAACTGGTTCCTACAAGGACAGTTACAGGGTGGCGTATGTGCATTGATTACAGAAGACTCTATACAGCCACCAGAAAGGATCATTTTCCTTTACCATTCATAGACCAAATGCTAGAAAGACTAGCAGGTCATGAATACTACTGCTTCCTGGATGGATATTCAGGTTATAATCAAATTGCAGTAGATCCCCAGGATCAGGAGAAAACGACATTCACATGCCCATCTGGAGTATTTGCATATAGAAGGATGCCATTTGGCCTGTGCAATGCACCTGCAACATTCCAGAGGT
>NC_029773.3:42909033-42909474 GCF_000817695.3 Arachis duranensis | reverse complement strand
CCTCTAATTGGGGACTTTAGCAAAGCTGAGTCACAATCTGAAAAGGTTCACCCAGTTATGTGTCTGTGGAATTTATGTATCCAGTGGTAATACTGGAAAACAAAATGCTTAGGGCCACGGCCAAGACTCAATAAGTAGCTGTGTTCAAGAATCAACATACTAAACTAGGAGAGTCAATAACACTATCTGAATTCTGAGTTCCTATGGATGCCAACCATTCTGAATTCCAAAGGATAAAGTGAGATGCCAAAACTATTCAGAGGCAAAAAGCTACAAGCCCCGCTCATCTAATAAGAATCTGAGCTTCACTTAAAACTCTGAGATATTATTGTGATGAGCGGATATTTTATACGCTTTTTGGGGGTAATTTCATGTAGATTTTAGTATGTTTTAATTAATTTTTAGTAGAATATTATTAGTTTTTAGGCAAAAATCATATTT
>NC_029773.3:42907842-42908088 GCF_000817695.3 Arachis duranensis | reverse complement strand
CTCTGTGGATTCGACCCTTACTCACGTAAGGTATTACTTGGACGACCCAGTACACTTGCTGGTTAGTTGAATGGAATTGTGAAAGGAAAGTAATCAGTTAGTTAAATTAGTTCTCTTTGGCACATGCCAAGGAGCCTTTAATTAAGAATCACAATTTCGTCCACCACTGGGCGTTAGTGACAGACGCAAAAGAATCAATGGATTCTATTCCAACCTGATTGAGAACCGACAGATGATTAGCCGTGC
>NC_029773.3:42907382-42907714 GCF_000817695.3 Arachis duranensis | reverse complement strand
GGAACGTTTTCACTGAGAGGATGGGATGTAGCCATTGACAACGGTGATGCCCTACATACAGCTTGCCATGGAAAGGAGTAAGAAGGATTGGATGAATGTAATAAGAAAGTAGAGATTCAAGAGGAGCACAGCATCTCCATACGCCTATCTGAATTTCCCACTATTGATTTACATAAGTATTTCTATCTTATTTTATTTTCTGTTTATTATTAATTTTCGAACTCATCATAAACTATTTAATCTGCCTAACTGAGATTTACAAGGTGACCATAGCTTGCTTCATACCAACAATCTCTGTGGGATCGACCCTTACTCACGTAAGGTATTACTTG
>NC_029773.3:42906153-42907222 GCF_000817695.3 Arachis duranensis | reverse complement strand
CAAGTTTTTGGCGCCGTTGCCGGGGATTGTTCGAGTATGGACAACTGACGGTTCATTTTGTTGCTCAGATTAGGTAATTTTCTTTTCAAAAAGTTTTCAAAAATCTTTCAAAAATATTTTTTTTTATTATTTTCGTTTTTCCAAGAATACTTTCGAAAAAAATAATAAAAATACAAAAAAATTATAAAATCATAAAAATAAAAAATATTTTGTGTTTCTTGTTTGAGTTTTGAGTCAATTTTTAATTTTGGTGTCAATTGCATGCTTTAAAAATTTTTTCTTGCATTTTTCGAAAATTCATATATTCATGGTGTTCTTCATGATCTTCAAGTTGTTCTTGACAAGACCTCTTGTTTGATCTTGATATTTTCTTGTTTTGTGTTGTTTGTTGTTTTTCATATGCATTTTTTGTTTGTTAGAGTCCATGCATTAAAGATTTCTAAGTTTGGTGTCTTGCATGTTTTCTTTGCATCAAAATTTTTTTTCAAAAATATGCTCTTGATGTTTATCATGATCTTCAAAGTGTTCTTGGTGTTCATCTTGACATTCATAGTGTTCTTGCATGCATCTTGTGTTTTGATCCAAAATTTTCATGTTTTGGGTCATGTTTGTGTTTTTCTCTCTCATCATTAAAAATTCAAAAAAAATAAAAAAATATATTTTCCTTATTTCCCTCCAAATTTTCGAAATTTTGGGTTGACTTGGTCAAAAATTTTTAAAAATTAGTTGTTTCTTACAAGTCAAGTCAAAATTTCAATTTTAAAAATCTTATCTTTTTAAATTCTTTTTCAAACTATTTATCTTTTTCATTTTTTATAATTTTCAAAAATTTCAAAAATCTTTTTCAAAATATTTTCAAAATCTTTTTCTTATCTTTTTATCAAATTTTTGAAAATTAGCTAACAATTAATGTGATTGGTTCAAAAATTTAAAATTTGTTACTTTCTTGTTAAGAAAGGTTCAATCTTTAAGTTCTATAATCTTATCTTGAAGTTTCTTGTTAGTGAAGTAAGTAATTTCAATTTTTTGAATTAAATCTTTTTATCTTTTATCTTATCTTTTTCAAAAA
>NC_029773.3:42903985-42904553 GCF_000817695.3 Arachis duranensis | reverse complement strand
ATTTAGCCAATATTGTCTCTGATCTGTCAAAGGCCACTTTTAGATTCATGAGTGAAACAAGATCCTCCATCAGAAATCTGGAGGCACAAGTGGGCCAACTGAGTAAGAAAGTTATTGAAACTCCTCCCAGTATTCTCCCAAGAAATACAGAAGAGAATCCAAAAGGAGAGTGCAAGGCCATTGATTTAATCAATATGGCCAAATGCACAAGGGAGGAGGAGGACGAAAATCCTAATGAGGAGGACCTCCTGGGATGTCTCTCAAACAAGAGGGAGTTTCCTATTAAGGATCCAAAGGAATCTGAGGCTCAAATAGAGACCATAGAGATTCCATTAAATCTCCTTCTGCCATTCATGAGCTCTGAAGACTATTCTTCCTCTGAAGAGGATGAAGATGTGAATGGAGAGCAAGTTGCTCAATATTTAAGAGCTATCATGAAGCTGAATACCAAGTTGTTTGGTAATGAGACTTGGGAAAGTGAACCTCCCTTGCTCATTAATGAACTAGATACCTGGATTCAGCAAACTCTACCTCAAAAGAAACAAGATCCTGGCAAGTTCTTAATACC
>NC_029773.3:42903294-42903899 GCF_000817695.3 Arachis duranensis | reverse complement strand
GGGTCAGGGATAAATCTTATGCCACTCTCTGTAATGGAGAAGCTGGGGATCATTGAGGTGCAACCTGCCTTGTTCTCATTACAATTGGCAGACAAGTCATTGAGACAAGCTTGTGGAATAGTAGAGGACGTGTTAGTAAAGGTTGAAGGCCTTTACCTCCCTGCTGATTTCATAATCTTAGACACTAGGAAGGAAGAGGATGAGTGTATCATCCTTGGAAGACCTTTCCTAGCCACAACAGGAGCTGTGATAGATGTCAACAGAGGTGAATTAGTCCTTCAATTGAATGGGGACTACCTTGTGTTTAAGGCACATGGCCATCCCTCTGTGATAAAGGAGAGTAAGCATGAAGAGCTTCTCTCAGTTCAGAGTCAAGAAAAGCCCCCACAGTCAAACTCTAAGTTTGGTGTTGGGAGGCCACAACCAAACACTAAGTTTGGTGTTAAGACCCCATATCCAACTCTAAGTTTGGTGTTGGGACTATACAACATTGACCTAATCACCTTTGTGGCTCCATGAGAGCACAATGTCAAGCTATTGACATTAAAGAAGCGCTTGTTGGGAGGCAACCCAATTTTATTTATCTAATTTTTATTTTATTCTAT
>NC_029773.3:42903026-42903240 GCF_000817695.3 Arachis duranensis | reverse complement strand
AGAATCAAAAACAGCAGAAAAAAATTCGCACCCTGGAAGAAGGATAGACTGGCATTCAACGCCAGTAAGGAGCATCTGGCTGGCGTTCAACGCCAGAACAGAGCATGAATCTGGTGCTGAACGCCAGAAACAAGCAACATTCTGGCGTTTGAACGCCAGGAATGTGCCTTGAGGAAAGCTGGCGCTGAACGCCAGTAACAAGCATGAAACTGGC
>NC_029773.3:42901640-42902922 GCF_000817695.3 Arachis duranensis | reverse complement strand
ATTGAACGCCCAGAACGTGCATCACCTCGGCGTTTAAACGCCAGAATGGTATGCAAAGGAATTTTACATGCCTATTTGGTGCAGGGATGTAATTCCTTGACACCTCAGGATCTGTGGACCCCATAGGATCTACTCAGGATCTGTGGACCCCACAGGATCACCTCAGGATCTGTGGACCCCATAGGATCCCCACCTAACATATTCCCACCTTACCTCCTAATCCTATTTCACTCTTCCCCATGTCACATTCCCATCAACTTCAATCTCTCTTCCCAATTACCCCCTTCACCACTCACATCCATCCACTATTCCCCAAAAACCCCACCTACCTTCAAAATTCAAAAACACTTTCCCACCTAAACCCACTCTAAATGGCCGAACATACCCTCTCCCATTTTCCTATATAAACCCCTCCATTCCACTTCCTTTTCACACAACATAACCCCCTCTTCTATACCTTAGCCGAAACCCACACTCCACCTTCTTCTCAATATTTTCTTCTTCTTCTTCTTCTCTTCTTTCTTCTCTTGCTCGAGGGCGAGCAACATTTTAAGTTTGGTGTGGTAAAAGCATAAGCTTTTTTGTTTTTCCATTACCATCAATGGCACCTAAGGCCAGAGAATCCTCTAGAAAAGGAAAAGGAAAGACAAAAGCTTCCACCTCCGAGTAATGGGAGATGGAAAGATTCATCTCCAAAAGCCATCAAGACCACTTCTATGATGTTGTGGCAAAGAAGGAGGTGATCCCTGAGGTCCCTTTCAAGCTCAAGAAAAATGAGTATCCGGAGATCCGACATGAGATCCGAAGAAGAGGTTGGGAAGTCTTAACCAACCCCATGCAACAAGTCGGAATCTTAATGGTTCAAGAGTTCTATGCCAATGCATGGATCACTAGGAACCATGATCAAAGTATGAACCCGAATCCAAAGAATTATCTCACAATGGTTCTGGGGAAATACTTAGATTTTAGTCTGGAAAATGTGAGGTTGGCGTTTCACTTGCCCATGATGCAAGGAGATGAATGCCCCTACACTAGAAGGGTTAACTTTAATCAAAGGTTGGACCAAGTCCTAATGGACATATGTGTGGAAGGAGCTCAATGGAAAAGAGACTTCAAAGGCAAGCCAGTTCAACTAAGAAGACTGGACCTCAAGCCTGTGGCTAGAGGATGGCTGGAGTTCATTCAACGCTCCATCATCCCCACTAGAAACTGATCTGAAGTAACTGTGGATCAGGCCATCATGATCCATAGCATCATGATTGGAGAGGAAGTAGAAGTTCAT
>NC_029773.3:42897229-42899078 GCF_000817695.3 Arachis duranensis | reverse complement strand
AGCAATCTCTGTGGGATCGACCCTTACTCGCGTAAGGTTTATTACGTGGACGACCCAGTACACTTGCTGGTTAGTTGTGCGAAGTTGTTTTTATGCCATGGTGTTGAACACCAAGTTTTTTGGATTATTTGAGTTGTAGTGATCACAATTTCGTCCACCAAGTTTTTGGCGCCATTGCCGGGGATTGTTGAGTTTGGACAACTGGCGGTTCATCTTGTTGCTTAGATTAGGTATTTTTCTTCAGAGTTCTTAAGAATGAATTCTAGTGTTTCAAGGTGATGTTCCTATCATCACCAAAGCTGATTGATTTTCATCAATTTAGCTCTTGAATGCAATGTTCTGCTGAAGCTTGGCTAGACATGTCTAATTTCTTTAGACTAAAGCTTTAGACTAACATTGCATGATTCCTGGAATTCTCATTAAGAATTCTGATATCTTTATTTTCTTTTCACTTAATTTTCGAAAAAGCACAAAAAAATTACAAAATCATAAAAACCAAAAATATTTTTTTGTTTCTTGTTTGAATCTAGTGTCTCATATTAAGTTTGGTGTCAATTGCATGTTTCTGTTCTTCTTGCACTCATGCATGTGTCTTCATTAATCTTCAAGTTGTTCTTGATGATTTCTTATTCTGATCTTTGAATTCTCTTGACTTGAGTGTTTATGTGTCTCATATGCATTCTCATTTTGTCAGTAGTATACAAACTGCTAAGTTTGGTGTCTTGCATGCATTGTTATTTGATTTTAGTTACATTTTGATTATTAAAAATCTAAAAATATTTTTAATTTGTGTCTTTTCAAGTCAATAATACATGGAATTGAAGATTCAGAACATACAGCAGAGGAACTACACAGAAAAAGCTGGGCGTTCAAAATGCCCAGTGAAGAAGACAGATTGGCGTTTAAACGCCAGCCAGGGTGCCTGGCTGGGCGTTTAACGCCCAAAAGGGTAGTGGTTTGGGCGTTAAACGCCAGAATATGCACCATTCTGGGCGTTTAACGCCAGGATGGCACAAGAGGGAAGATTTTGTTTTCAAACCAATTTTTTTTAGTTTTCAAAATCTTTTCAAAATCAAATATTTTTCAAATCAAATCTTTTCAATCAAATCTTTTTCAAAATAGTTTTCAATCATATCTTTTTAAATTCTAATTTCAAAATCTTTTTCAAAAATCACTTTACTTCTTTCCCAATCATGGTCTTCGAAAATCAATTAGTGTTTTTCAAAATGTTTTCAAAATCTTTTACTTAATTTTCAAAAATTTCCTCCCCTCTTCTCACATCCTTCTATTTATCGACTAACACTATTCCTTAATGCACAATTCGAACTCCATCTTCTCTGATAAGTTTGAATTTTCTACTTCTGCCTTCTATTTTTCTTTTCCTCTGACACCTCAAGGAATCTCTATACTATAACGTAGAGGATTCCATACTTTCTTGTTCTCTTCTCTTTCATATGAGCAGGAGCAAAGACAAAAGCATTCTTGTTGAGGCTGATCCTGAACCTGAAAGGACCTTGAAGCGAAAGCTAAGAGAAGCTAAGGCACAACTCTCTGTAGAGGGCCTAACAGAAATCTTCAAAGAAGAAAAACACATGGCAGCCAAAAACAACAACAATGCCAACAATGCAAGGAAGGTGCTGGGTGACTTTACTGCACCTACTCACGACTTCTATGGGAGAAGCATCTCTATCCCTGCCATTGGAGCAAACAACTTTGAGCTTAAGTCTCAATTAGTTTCTCTAATGCAACAGAATTGCAAGTTCCATGTACTTCCATTGGAAGATCCTCATCAGTTTTTAGCTAAATTCTTGCAAATCTGTGACACTGTCAAGACTAATGGGGTTGACCT
>NC_029773.3:42896003-42896596 GCF_000817695.3 Arachis duranensis | reverse complement strand
AACAATAATGGTGGAAGAAACAGGTTTAGCAATAGCAAGCCTTTTCCACCATCTTCTCAGCAACAGACAAAGAGTTCTAAGCAGAACACCTCTGACTTAGCAACCATGGTCTCTGATCTAATCAAGACCACTCAAAGTTTCATGACTGAAAAAGGTCCTCCATTAGAAATTTGGAGGCACAAGTGGGACAGCTGAGTAAGAAAATTACTGAACTCCCTCCTAGTACTCTTCCAAGCAATACAGAAGAAAATCCAAAAGGAGAGTGCAAGGCCATCAACATGGCCGAATTTGGAGAGGAGGAAGGGGCAGTGAACGCCACTGAGGAAGACCTCAATGGACGTCCATTGACCTCCAATGAGTTCCCTAATGAGGAACCATGGGAATCTGAGACTCAAAATGAGACCATAGAGATTCCATTGGACTTACTTCTGCCATTCATGAGCTCTGATGAGTATTCTTCCTCTGAAGAGGATGAGTATGTCACTGAAGAGCAAGTTGCTAAATACCTTGGAGCAATCATGAAGCTAAATGACAAGTTATTTGGAAATGAGACTTGGAAGGATGAATCCCCTTTGCTCACCAAAGAACTGGAT
>NC_029773.3:42894621-42895346 GCF_000817695.3 Arachis duranensis | reverse complement strand
TAGAAAGAAAAATAGCACACCCTGGAGGAAGATCCTGCTGGCGTTTAAACGCCAGTAAGGCTAGCAGATGGGCGTTTAACGCCCAGTCTGGCACCATTCTGGCGTTTAACGCCAGAAAGGGGCACCAGACTGGCGTTAAACGCCAGAAAAGGGTAAGAAGTTGGCGTTAAACGCCAGAAAGGGGCACCAGCCCGGCGTTTAACGCCAGAATTTGCATGAAGAGCAATTTTGCTCGCCACTTGGTGCAGGGATGACTTTTCCTTGACACCTCAGGATCTGTGGACCCCACATGATCCCCACCAACCCCACCACTCTCTCTCTTCTTCTTCACCCATTCACCAATCACCTCAACACCTCTTCCCCAAAAACCCTTCACCTATCAAATCCCATCTCTCTCTTCACCACTCACATCCATCCTTCATAAAACCCCACCTACCCCACCATTCAAATTCAAACCACTTTCCCTCCCAAACCCACCCATACATGACCGAACCATAACCCTCCCCCCACTCCTATATATACCCTTCTTTACTCCTTCATTTTCACACAACCTAAACACTACTTCTCCCCCCTTTTGGCCAAACCACAAGGCCATCTCCATCTCCTCTATTTCTTCTTCTTCTACTCTCTTCTTTCTTCTTTTGCTCGAGGACGAGCAAACATTTTAAGTTTGGTGTGGTAAAAGCATTGCTTTTTGTTTTTCCATAACCATTTATGGCATCCAA
>NC_029773.3:42893990-42894509 GCF_000817695.3 Arachis duranensis | reverse complement strand
GATGGAGAGATTCATCTCAAGGGTGCATCAAGACCACTTCTATGAAGTTGTGGCCATGAAGAAGGTCATCCCCGAGGTCCCTTTCAAACTCAAAAAGAGTGAATATCCGGAGATCCGACATGAGATCCGAAGAAGAGGTTGGGAAGTTCTTACCAACCCCATTCAACAAGTCGAAATCTTAATGGTTCAAGAGTTCTATGCCAATGCATGGATCACCAAGAACCATGATCAAAGTGTGAACCCGGATCCAAGGAATTGGCTTACTATGGTTCGGGGGAAATACTTGGATTTTAGTCCGGAAAATGTAAGGTTGGCATTCAACTTGCCCATGATGCAAGGAAATGAACACCCTTACACTAGAAGGGTCAACTTTGATCAAAGGTTGGAGCAAGTCCTCACAGTCATTTGTGAAGAGGGCGCCCAATGGAAGAGAGATTTAAGAGGAAAGCCGGTTCAACTGAGAAGGCATGACCTCAAACCCGTGGCTAGGGGATGGTTGGAGTTTATCCAACGCTCAAT
>NC_029773.3:42886089-42893842 GCF_000817695.3 Arachis duranensis | reverse complement strand
CCTAGGAGAATTGAGTTCCAACATGGGACAACTAAGGGTGGAGCACCAAGAACATTCCATTCTCCTCCATGAAATTAGAGAAGAACAAAGAATCATGTGAGAGGAGCAACAAAGACAAGGAAGAGACATTGAGGAGCTCAAGCACTCCATAGGATCTTCAAGAGGAAGAACAAGCCGCCATCACTAAGGTGGACCCGTTCTTTAATTTCCTTGTTCTTTATTTTCTGTTTTTCGAAAATTATGTTTATATTTATCTATGTTTGTGTCTTGTGATCATTAGTGTCTTAGTGTCTATGCCTTAAAGTTATAAATGTCCTATGAATCCATCACCTTTCTTGAATGAAAAATGTTCTTAATTGAAAAAGAGAAGAATTGCATGAATTTTGAATTTTATAACAATCTCTATGGGATCGACCCTTACTCACGTAAGGTATTACTTGGATGACCCAGTACACTTGCTGGTTAAGTTGAACGGAGTTGTGTCCACACATAGCCAAGAGCCACAATAATGATTCCATACAATAACAAAGAGTACTACATTGATGTGATCACAATTTCGTCCACCACTATCCTGTCACCGACGCCAATCCCTTTGAACTAAGTGGGTTGCAACTTGTGAACAGATCTGGCATTTCCACTTTTTTGACTTTCTCTTACCTAGTAAGGGATAACCAAACAGAACAACTATTAATTATAAATGAATCTTACAATCACACCATCAATGATAGAGATTCTAACCAATCAATTTCCAGTCAAGGCCTCTTATTTTTATTATTTAAAATTCCTCAATTTAAATCCCAATTTACTTAGCTCAACTCTTTTTGGAATATCTGATTAATAAAACAGCACATTTTTCTACAACTCATTGGGAGACGACTTGGGACTTAAAACTCCCAGTAATTTAAATTTAAACTTTCAGTGACATATTTCTAAATTGATAGGCAAATTTTCGGTGAGTTAAGAACTATACTTGCAACGTAACCATTTTAATAAATTTTTTAATTCACCAGCTTCTGCACTCCATCAATTTTTGGCGCCGTTGCCGGGGAGTTGCAATAGAGTGCTTATTTTATTAATTAGAATTTATTTATTTGCATTTTCTTTAATTTTGCTACTATGAGCTGCGTGTTTCTTCTATCAAATGACACGTTCACTTCCTAATCCGTGCTTGCTAATATTCGATCCTAAAATTGAAAGAACAATTTCACGAATAAGGCGAGAACAGCGTAGGTTAGTCCGCTCTGAGGGCAGATCTGAAAGTGAATCTGAGGAAGAAACCAGCCCCCGTTCTACTAATTCGGTTGTTTTACATGCAGAAAACATGGCAGCTAGAAGAATTACCATTCAGGAGGAAGGACCTCCTGATTTTACACTGCAACCGTTTCAAGCGCATCATCCAGCGGTAGCTACGGATTTTGAAATAAAGACCGCACTGCTAAATTTGATACCGAAGTTTCATGGCCTACCTGCTCAAGAGCCTATCAAGCACTTGAGAGATTTCCAGGCAGCCTGTTCTACTGTCAGGCGTGATGGCGCTGATGAAACTTAAATTTTGCTGAAAGCTTTTCCATTCTCTCTTGAGGAAAAAGCAAGAGGGTAGTACTACACTCAACCTCTAGCAAACGTATCCAACTGGGATACACTCAGAAAGGAGTTCCTGGAGAAATTCTTCCCATCTGAAGTTACTGATAAACTGAGGAAGGATATCTCTACAATTGTTCAGGATGACAATGAGACTCTCTCTGAATACTGGGAGCGCTTCAATAATCTTCTGGAAGCATGCCCCTACCACATGATTGACAAGATCGTGCTACTTAGCTATGTCACACAAGGTATGAGACCCCAAGATAAGACCACATTGGAAAGTGCCAGCAATGGGTCTATGAAGAAGTACAAGACCACTGATGAAGCTTGGCAATTGATCAGTGATTTAGCTGAATCTACTTGGAACCACAGATAGAAGCAAGGTCGTTCAAGGGCCGTTGCAGAAGTATCTTCTGGCATAGAGACTGCTGCTCTAAATCGAAGCATCTGTGAAATGACCAACCTGCTGAAGCAAATGCAGTTAAATCAACAAGCTCAGCAAACTCAACCACAGCAAAACCAATAACTAGTTCCACAAAGAATTTGTGGAATTTGTGCTGATTACAGCCATTACACTGATGAATGCCCGCAGCTCCAACAAGAAGACAACATGGTGGCATCCACTCACAACTTCTATGACCGCCCCAACCAAGGGTACAATCAAAGTGGAAATAATAACCATGGATGGTAGGACAATTCAAACCAGAATTGGAGGGATAACAATAATAGGGGAGGCAGAGATAATCAGGGAAATCAGAGGTGGAATAATTACAACAACAGGCAGCAAAATCAACCTTACCAAGCACCTCACCTAAGGCAAAACCAAGGACCACCGAACAACCAGCAGCAAACCTCTCAATTTACTCATTCTTCTGTATCTTCTAATGAAGAATTATTACAAGCTTTTGAGAAAAGACAACTGGCCATGGAAAATACCATCGTGAACAGTATTAACGCCAGTCTGAATGGTTTCACCTCTACTCTGCAAGCTTTTATGACACAACTTGGCTCAGCACAAAATTCCAATAACCAACCTTCAAGCACCACTAGAATCCCCTCTCAACCATTACCCAATCCAAAGGGAGGAATTAATGCCATCACCCTGAGGTCCGGAACCACACTGCAGGAGAGGAATCAGGAGGAACCAAGCTCACCAAAATACGCCTCAGCTGAAGAGGTGGTAGAAATCGAAGATGTTGAAGAGGAAGAGGATATACAGGACATAGCCGAAGAAGAGATAGCTCAACCACAGGAAGAGGCACAAAAAGGTGCAGGCACCACAGAAAACACTACTCCCATTCCATTTCCACAACTTGTAAGGAAGCCTAGGAAGCAGCTAGAACCTGATCCTAAAATGGTAGAGATATTCAAAAAGGCTGAGGTAACTATTTCCCTTTTTGATGTTATTCAGCAGGTACCTAAATATGCAAAGTTTCTAAAAGACTTATGTATCCATAAAGATAAAATTAATGAATTAGAAACTATTCCTTTAGGTAGTTCTATATCTGCTTTAATGGGAGGATTACCTGAAAAATGTAGTGATCCAGGTCCTTGCACAATTAGTTGTACTATTGGTGGTGTAGTAATTTATGATTGCATGTGTGATTTAGGAGCATGTGTCAGTATAATGCCTTTGTTTATATATGATGTTTTAAGGCTCCCTCCCTTAAAAAGGTCGGCAGCTCGTTTTGTGTTAGCAGATAAAAGTATTATTACAGTTGCTGGAGTTGCTGAAGATGTTTTGGTGAACATTAAAGGGCTCACATTTCCCACTGATTTTTATATCTTGGAGATGCCCCATAATGATTCAGATAAGCCATCATCAAACCTACTTGGAAGACCATTTCTGAAGACATCAAAATTCAAATTGGATGCTTTTTCAGAGACATACTCCTTTGAAATAGATGGCCGCATAGTAATCTTCAATCTGAATGGAGTCATTGACAACCCCCCAGAAGATCGTTCTATCTTCCAGTGTGATGTCATAGACGAAAGTGTGGCTGAAGTTCAAAAGGAAGAGTTTGAAGAGAGGCACACTGGACAAGGTCCAAGTATGGGGACCTTCTTAACTGACAATGAGGACACTTCGCCATTTTCACAAGCCCCAGATAACCCAGAGCCTTTCCATGATCAAAAGTTAGAATTGAAACCTCTCCCTCCACATCTCAAATATGCTTACCTTGAGGATGAGCAGAAGCTTCCGGTTATTATTGCAAGAGAACTGACTTCTCAACAAGAAGAATAGCTACTTGATGTGTTGAGGAAGCATAAGAAGGAAATAGGGTGGAGTTTGGCAGACATAGTGGGAATCAACCCTCAAATATGCGAGCACAGAATATTTTTAGAAGAGGGAGAAAGACCTGTCCGTCAACCACAAAGAAGATTGAATCCTACCATCTTGGAAGTTGTCAAAAAGGAAGTGACCAGACTATTGGAGGCCGGTATCATATATCCCATTTCAGACAGAGAATGGGTAAGCCCAGTGCAAGTGGTGCCCAAGAAGTCCGGAGTCACTACAGTGAAAAATGAGCATGGAGAGCTCATAGCAACTAGAGTTCAGAATGCTTGGAGAGTCTGCATTGATTACAGACGTCTCAACTAAGCTACTCGTAAGGATCACTATCCACTTCCATTCATTGATCAAATGCTGGATCGCCTGTCAGGTAAATCACATTATTACTTTTTAGATGGTTACACAGGTTATTTCCAAATTTATATAGCTCCTGAGGATCAGGAAAAGACTATTTTTACATGTCCTTTTGGAACCTATGCTTATAAAAGAATGCCATTTGGCTTGTGCAATGCACCAGCTACTTTCCAAAGGTGCATGATGAGTATTTTCTCTGATCTTATTGAGGATTGTATGGAAGTTTTTATGGACGATTTTAGCGTTTATGGTGATTCTTTTAACCTTTGCTTAGATGGATTATCTAGAGTATTAGATAGATGTATTAATACAAACCTTGTATTGAATTTCGAAAAATGCCACTTTATGGTAAAGCAAGGGATTGTATTAGGACATGTGGTATCTAATAATGGCATTTCTGTAGACCAAGCAAAGGTGAATGTTATTTCTAGTTTACCTTACCCCTCTTCTGTGAGGGAAGTCCGTTCGTTCCTTGGCCATGCAGGTTTCTACAGGAGATTTATTAAGGACTTTAGTAAGGTGGCACTTCCCTTATCCAGATTACTACAAAAGGATATTGAGTTTGAGTTCCGTGAGGATTGTAAACAAGCATTTGATAAGCTAAAGACTGCTCTAACTCAAGCTCCAATTGTGAGAGGACCCGACTGGAGCCAGCCATTTGAAATCATGTGCGATGCTTCCAACCATGCAGTAGGAGCAGCATTGGCTCAGCGTGAAGGTAAAAATCCTTTTGTTATTGCCTATGCGTCTAAGACTTTAGACACTGCCCAGTCCAATTATACTACTACTGAGAAAGAGCTACTTGCTATTATTTTTGCTCTGGATAAATTCCGGGCTTATTTACTTGGTACTAAAGTAGTAGTGTATTTGGACCATGCAGCTCTAAAGTATCTATTGGCTAAAAAGGAATCCAAACCAAGACTTATACGTTGGATACTGTTGTTACAAGAGTTTGATTTAGAAATCAAGGATAGGAGTGGTAATCAAAATTTAGTTGCAGACCACTTGAGTCACCTTGAACATATTAAGGATGCTTCTACTCCTATAGATGATAATTTTCCTTTTGACAACCTGCAAGCAGTATCTGAAGTAGTCCCTTGGTATGCACCTATTGCTAATTATTTAGTTAGCCGCACATTTCCTCCACATTTTTCTAAACATCAAAGAGACAAGCTGAAAAGCGAGTCTAAATATTATATATGGGATGACCCATATTTATGGAGATGTGGCGCTGACCAGATTATTAGATGTTGTATACCTCAATCAGAATTCCAGTCTATTTTATAAGCCTGTCACTCATCTGAAAGTGGAGGACATTTTGGCCCTCAACGAACTGCTAGAAAAATCTTAGACTGTGGATTCTGGTGGCCTACTCTTTTTAGAGATGCTGCTGAGTTTTGTAAATCTTGTCACCCATGCCAGAAATTTGGTAACATATCCAAGAGGGATGAGATGCATCAACAATATATGCTTTTCTGTGAAATTTTTGATGTTTGGGGCATTGACTTCATAGGTCCATTTCCAAATTCTAATGGCCACCTTTATATAAAGCAATTCCTACCCACACTGATGATGCTAACACTGTTGTTTCCTTTGTGAGAAACCATATTATATGCCGCTTTGGATCACCACGAGCGATCGTGAGCGATCAAGGCACCCATTTTTGTAATAGGAGACTAACAGGATTGATGAAGAAGCATGGGATAATCCATAAAGTTGCAACAGCTTACAATCCCCAAACTAATGGGCAAGCCGAGGTGTCAAACAGAGAAATTAAATGTATCTTGCAAAAGATAGTAAAGTCTCACAGAAAAGACTGGAGCACCAGACTACAAAATGCACTGTGGGCATATAGAACAGCATACAAGACACCCATTGGGATGAGTCCCTTCCGCTTAGTTTATGGAAAAGCTTATCATCTCCCAGTTAAAATCGAACACAAAGCCTTCTGGGTAGTTAAAGAGTGCAACATGGGGATTGAGAATGCTGGAGCTGAAAGAAAGTTACAACTGCAGGAACTGGAGAACCTTCGCCTAGAAGCTTATGAGAACTCCATAATATACAAGGAAAAGATGAAAGCTGTGCATGATCAAAACATCAAGAAGAGAGAGTTCCAACCTAGAGATTTTGTTCTCCTTTACAAATCTCGACTGAGGCTCATGCTCAGTAAGTTGAGATCAAAATGGGAAGGTCCATACAGAATAGAGAAGGCTGAACCGTACGGAGTTTATCACCTAAGCCATCCTTCAAGTTCTGAACTTATTAAGGTCAATGGACACCGTCTGAAGCTATACCATGGTGAGAAGGTGCAGAAGAGCAAGGAGCTTGAGATCTTCCGCCTGGAAGATCCCTACATAGCAACAGATTGAGCTAGTGGAGCGTCCAACATACGGACGTTAAAGCAAAGCGCTTGGTGGGAGACAACCCACCGCGTTATGATCGTTCTTTTCTTCACGTTTAGTTTTTCTTCTTTAAATAACTATTCTCTTTATTAGTGCTTTCGTGCTCTTTCAATTACATGTCTTTATCTTTCTAAAAAAAAAAAATTTTCGCCGCACGACGCGATCGCACAAGCGACGCGTCCGCGTGGCAGGGGGAGTAAAGAAAAATAAAAATAAACAGAAAGTTACGCAGGAGCAGTGCTGGAGTCATGCCAAAGGCACAATTTACTCTACGCGACCGCGTCGCATGGAAATCATGGCCTCCCACGCGACCGCGTACTCCACGCGGCCGCTTGCCCTGCATTTTCGACGTAAAAGGGTGCACAATGCTATATTGTGCGAGAGTGGTGCTGGATTGGTGCTGGAAGCACAATCCTGGTCACGCGACCGCGTCGCCGACGTGGCCGCGTCAATTAATTTCTGATGCACACTCGTGTCACCTTAATTTGGCAATTGAATTATATTGAACAGAGAGTTGTGCTGGAGCGAGGCTGCACTCGCGCCAGCAGCACAATGTAGGTCACGCGACCGCGTGACCGACGCGATCGCGCCCCCTTCCTGACGCGCATCCACGCGAACGCGTGCCTTCCGCAGCCACGTCGCATGCGCCGCATAGCTCAACCCAATAAGCTAACTTATCTTATCTTTCTCTTCTCCAAACCCTACTTTTTCTTTTCCCCACTTCTTTCTTCTTTCTCCCTTCCCCTTCTACCTCACCTTTCACTTTCTCTCTCTCTCACCACCATTAACAAGGTTTTACCTTCTTCTTCCTTCTTCTCTTTTCTATCATTCTTATTATAGTATGTATATATATTATTATTTTCTTTTTCTCTTCTTTTTCTTTTCACATCTTTATTTTTCCTTCTTCTTCTTTTACATGGTGTTAGAAACCTTTTGAGTCATCATTCCTCATTATATGCTTGTGGATTATTGCAAATTATTTGACAATTATTTTTCTCCTATTTAAGGGATTGCTTGCATATTCAATTCCATACTTTTTATATCTTGTTTACCATGCATGCCATGTATTTGTGAAAAAGCCCATATAGCACTATGCACTTTTCTATATTACTTTACTCTA
>NC_029773.3:42884690-42885983 GCF_000817695.3 Arachis duranensis | reverse complement strand
CTAATTTGGACATTAAATGTTTGATATATGCTACTCATGCCTTTGCCTGCATGCCAATAAACCTCTTGCATTCCATTGTCCTACATGCACTTGCTATATTTCCATTGATGAGCTTTTCACATGTAATTCGGACCATGTGTTCATGCCATTTATCTTTATTGTGCATTGACTATCACTTACAATACCCTCTTCCTTGCTCTATCTCTATGAATTTAATTTTCTTTCTCTTCCCTTTTTTCAGGATGGCCACCAAGAAAGGACAAGAGAAAGCTACTTCCAAACCATCAGCAAGAAGAGGAACTAAAAGAGCATTAGTGGCAGAGCCTTCTTCAACCGCAGTCAAGCCCTCAACAAAAAGAGTTAAGAGGATAATAAAGGTTGACGACAAAGAGAAAGCCTTTCCAGCAAAGGACACTGCGCGATTTTCCAATCGATATTGTGAGTAGATGTTCCCTATCCTAGCAGAAAGGAACTATAACAATGAATACCTTCTCATCCTCCCGCCCAATATTGCCACCTTTGTTGAGCCACAAATTGAGCGAAGACAATGGGATTTCCTACGGAGACAGCCAAGGCAGGTCAATCTTTCTTGGGTAGTTGAGTTCTACTCCAACTTCTATATACCAACCCTTCAGTCTGTTTATGTCCGGCAGAAGCAAGTCTCCATTACAGAAGAGGTCATTCAGCAAGTTCTGAGTCTTTCCCCTATCCAGAAGGAATGAACACTTTTCAAGAAGCCACCCTTCAGCGCCAGAGATACCAATTTGACTGGGACTCCGTTCTCAGAGTCATTGCTTTACCTGGCAGCCGTTGGATCTACGGATACCACCGCAACCGCCCTAAGGGAATCTTGGCTTCCGCACTTACCTTAGAGGCTCGCGTATGGGCACAGATCATGTCCCATTACGTCTTTCCAAGCACTCATGAGTCCTCTTTCACTACGGACATGGCTGTTCTACTATGGTGCATCTTTACAGACCAACCTCTGAATCTCTCAAGACACATCCAGCATGCTATGGAGCATGTACAAATCGCGGGCAACTTACCTTTCTCCGCCTTGGTCTCAAATCTTGTCTCTGCAGCCGGAGTCTCCTGCGGAGCTGGGGACACCAAAGTCATGCTTCCACGGGATGATCAATATGTCCCTAATGGGAAATACCTCAGACTTTCAGCAGCCACTACAAGCCAGCCTACTAAGCCGGTTGAAGATATTCCTTCTTCAACACCACAAGCATCTACCACTGAGAAAGTGCTCCAGCAGATACTTGAAAAGTTGGATCGGCATGAACAAAA
>NC_029773.3:42861241-42884504 GCF_000817695.3 Arachis duranensis | reverse complement strand
CTTGAGTTGTATTTGGAACATGATGTTTGAGCTAAAGAACACACAACTTGTGAAAGATTTGAGCCTTTATGTATGGTTACACTATTTAACCATAATTATTTTATTCTTGTGTGTTTACTTCTCTATGATTGTAATCTATATTTTGTTTTATCTTTTATGTCCAATATTTATTATATTTACATGCTTGCACATGATTGAGGCCATTATTTGTTTAAACTCACTTATCCAAATCAAGCCTACCCTTTTCAATTACCCTTGTTAACCACTTTGAGCTTTTAAAACCCCATTTGTTCTATATTTCACCACATTACTAACCTTAAGCTGAAAAATAATTGCATATCACAAATTGAATCTTTGGTTAGCTTAAGATAGAATTGTGTGTGCTAGTTAAGTATGGGAAATTATGGGAACAGAAGTTGTTAAGGGAATGTGCCATGAAAATTTAAAGGAAATTTGGATACCCACTCATGTGAAAATATAAGAATGAAAAATCTATGTGCATTGATAAGCTTTATTTATTCAAAAAAAAATATTCAATAAATAAGGGGACAAAATTACCCCAATGTTAAATTCAGAATTCAAAGATCAATGCACATATGATAGAATTAAAATACAAGGTTGAAACATGAGTATGGGTTGAAAAAGGGAATTATGGGTAGCTAGGCATAAATTTAAAAGTATATAGAATATATGTATATTAGGTGAGAGCTTAGGTTAATTAAAGATTCAATTTATAAAGCTCACTTAGCTATATGTATATCCTTACCTGCACCTTGGCCCCATTACAACCCTGAAAAGACCCCATGATGTTTGCATTGGTATATTAACTGTTGTTGATTGGTTAGGAGAAAAACAAAAGTTAGAAAGCATGACTAGAGAAGGATAGAGTGATTACCCTATACACTAGAGATTAGAGCATACATACATTATCAGTGAGGGTTCAATGCTTGAATTTTCATGTTTCCAGCCTTCATAAGCTATCTTCTTGTACTTTTATCGGTTTTATTATATGATGATAGAATTAGTGGAATTTGATTTGTAATTGTTTTGAAGGGCTTATTTACTTTTGATCCAGTGGATAATAATCATATAGTTGCATTTATTTATGTATGTAGGATTGCATTGCATTTCATGAGTTTCTGCATGTTCATACTTATTTCCTTGTCTCCTTCAATTTAGCATGAGGACATGCTAATGTTTAAGTGTGGGGAGGTTGATAAACCACTATTTTATAGTTTATATTGTGTTTAATTGTGTGGTTTTGTCGTGATCCTTACCCACTTATTCATCAATTTAGCATGCATTTAGATTTCCTTCCTGAATTTATTACATGTTTGAAAATTGCTTCCCAAAGACTTTAATTATTTAATTTTAATTCTCCTTTATTCCATTCGATGCCGTAATCTGTGTGTCAAACGTTTCAGGCTTTATAGGGCATGAATGAGACGGAGATTGGAGAGGAAGCTAGCAAAAATGGAAGGAACACAAGAATTTGAGGAGATAACCAGCGAAAGTGACGCGGTCGCATGGCTCACGCGACCACGCGAAGGAGCGCAAATCGCAGTGACGCGGCCGCATGGCTTGCGCGGCTGCGCGGATTGGAAAGCACAAGCAACGCGGTAGCGTGGATGATGAGCGGATAATTTGTACGCTTTTTGGCATTGTTTTTAGTATGTTTTTAGTATGATCTAGTTAGTTTTTAGTATATTTTTATTAGTTTTTAGTTAAAATTCACTTTTCTAGACTTTACTATGAGTTTGTGTGTTTTTCTGTGATTTCAGGTATTTTCTGGTTGAAATTGAGGGTCCTGAGCAAAAATCTGATTCAGAGATTGATTTTCTGGCTGAAATTGAGGGACCTGAGCAAAAATCTAATTCAGAGACTGAAAAGGACTGCAGATGCTGTTGGATTCTGACCTCCCTGCACTCGAAGCGGATTTTCTGGAGCTACAGAAATCCCATTGGCGCGCTCTCAATGGCGTTGGAAAGTATACATCCTGGGCTTTCCAGCAATACATGATAGTCCATACGTTACCCAAGATTTGATGGCCCAAACTGGCGTTCAAAATCACCCTCAAGATTTCCAGCGTTAAACGCCGGAACTGGCACCAAAATGGGAGTTAAACGCCCAAACTGGCATAAAAGCTGGCGTTTAACTCCAAGGAGAGTCTCTACACGAAAATGCATCAATGCTCAGCCCAAGCACACACCTGGAAGTGGATTTTTATGTCATTTACTCATCTCTGTACACCCTAGGCTACTAGTTTTCTATAAGTAGGACCTTTTACTATTGTATCTTCATCTTGGTTCTTCTGGTTCCCTCTCTGGGGCCGAAGCCAATGATCACACTATCACTTATGTATTTTCAACGGTGGAGTTTCTACACACCAAAGATTAAGGTGTGGAGCTCTGCTGTACCTCGAGTATTAATGCAATTACTACTGTTCTTCTATTCAATTCCGCTTGTTCTTGTTCTATGATATCACTTGTTCTTCAACTTGATGAATGTGATGATCCGTGACACTCATCATCATTCTCACCTATGAACGTGTGACTGACAACCACCTCCGTTCTACCTTAGATTAGGTGAATATCTCTTGGATTTTTGGTAAACGATGCATGGTTGATCGCCTGACAACCGAGCGCTCGCCTGACAACCGAGCCAGCCATTCCGTGAGATCAGAGTCTTCGTGGTATAGGCTAGAACTGATGGCGGCATTCAAGAGAATCCGGAAGGTCTAAGAAAGCAGAGAGACGGAAGGGACAAGCATCTTCATACGCTTATCTGAAATTCCTACCAATGAATTACATAAGTATCTCTATCTTTATCTTTATGTTTTATTCGTATATCACCATACCCATTTGAGTTTGCCTGACTGAGATTTACAAGGTGACCATAGCTTGCTTCATACCAACAATCTCTGTGGGATCGACCCTTACTCGCGTAAGGTTTATTACTTGGACGACCCAGTACACTTGCTGGTTAGTTGTGCGAAGTTGTGTTTATGCCATGGTATTGAACACCAAGTTTTTGGTTTCATCACCGGGGATTAATTGAGTTGTGGAAAGTATTGATCACAATTTCGCGCTACCAGTGGACGACGCGAACACGTGAAGAGGAAAAGCGCCAGCGACGCGTCCGCATGGACGACGCGATCGCGTGACATGTGCGATCTGCATGAACTGCAGAATCTGAAACCAGCGATTTTGGACCCTATTTCGGCCCAGTTTTCGGCTCGGAACAGCAGACCAGAGTCAGAGAATATGCAGAAACAACAAAAAAAAAACATTCAGGGAGTAGTTCAGATCTAGTTTTTGACTCTTTTAGGTTTTTTTTCTCTCTAGTTTTAAGAATTTTAATTTTCAATTGATCTTAGCATTGGGACATTGAGAAGAGTTATTTTCCTCATCAAGACTTCATCACTCTAGTTTGTTCTCTTAACTTGGTTTTATTCTTCCATGTTCTTTGTTATGTTCAATTTTGTCATTCAGATATTTTTATGATTAATTAATGCGAGGATTATTTCTTTTTAATTTAAATTCCATTCCAATAATCATGTCTTCTTTTAATTCCCTTTCATGTGCCATGGATTCTTTATTTACAATGCGTGAGTAGTTTCATTACTTGATGGGGAGTTGATTAAAAGGAACTCTTGAGTTGGAAGGATTGAAAGAAAAATTTGTAATTGGGTTAAATGTTGGATTGCTATCCTGTCACCGATGCCAATTCCTTTAAAGTAAGTGGGTTGCAACTTGTGAACAGATCTGGCATTTCCACTTGTTTGACTTTCTCTTACCTAGTAAGGGATAACCAAACAGAACAACTATTAATTATAAATTAATCTTACAATCACACCATCAATGATAGAGATTCTAACCAATCAATTCCCAGTCAAGGCCTCTTATTTTTATTATTTAAAATTCCTCAATTTAAATCCCAATTTACTTAGCTCAACTCTTTTTGGAATATCTGATTAATAAAATAGCATATTTTTCTGCAACTCGTTGGGAGACGACCTGGGACTTAAAACTCCCAGTAATTTTAATTTAAACTTTCAGTGACATATTTCTAAATTGATAGGCAGATTTTCGGTGAGTTAAGAACTATACTTGCAACGTAACCATTTTAATAAAATTTTTTAATTCACCAGCTTCTGCACAGGGTGACGCATACGCGTCAGGGACGCGGACGCGTGGGTTGAGTTGCGCGGCTAGCACAGTACCAGTGTGAGACCAGCATAACTTTCGGCCATGCACCCATTTACGTCGATTTTTCAAGGCACGCGTGCACATCAGGCACGTGCACGCGTGGGTGGTCTGAGAACCAGAGGGACGCGTACGCGTCTGGTACGCGTACGCGTGGGTGAGCTGGTGCGCGATGCATAGTTCCTGCACAACTCCAGTGCAACTTTCGGCCTATTTTCTCTTCTCTTTTTTTTCAAATTTTTTTTTGAAGTGTTTGGTTCCTGTTCTAAAATAGTTGCATGATCAGAACACACGTAACACGAAAGAAAAACAGTACAAACTCAATAAAAATCAAATAAATAAGAAAACCACTACTACGAAAAATAAGTAAGGATACGAAATTATCGGGTTGCCTCCCGACAAGCGCTTCTTTAACGTCACTAGCTTGACGATCAGTTCTGCTAATTCAGCAGATGAGCGGACCTCTGGCAATCTATCTCGCCTCCAAGATAATGCTTCAACCTCTGGCCATTCATTGTAAATTTCCTGTCAGAATTCTCTTCCTGTATTTCAATATGACCATATGGTGAAGCTCTAGTAACCACAAACGGTCCTGACCACCGGGATTCTAGCTTCCCGGGAAAGACTTTGAGCCTTGAATTATACAAAAGCACTCTCTGTCCTGGCTCAAAGACCCTGATGGCAATCTTCTTGTCATGCAATAACTTGGTTCTCTCCTAATAGAGCTTGGCATTCTCATTGGCTGAATATCTGAATTTATCAAGCTCATTCAACTGAAGCATTCGCTTAATTCCTGTAACTTCTGAATCAAGATTCAGATACCTGATTGCCCAGTAAGCTTTATGCTCCAGCTCAACTAGCAAGTGACAGGCTTTGCCATAGACCAATTGATAAGGAAACATGCCAATGGGAGTCTTGTATGCTGTCCGGTATGCCTAGAGAGCATCATTAAGCTTCCTAGACCAGTCCTTTCTGGAAACACTGACGGTCTTCTCTAGAATCCTCTTGAGTTTTCTGTTGGAAACTTCAACCTGTCTGCTTGTCTAAGGATGATAGGGGGTTGCCACTTTATGACAGACTCCATATCTCTGCAAAAGTGAGGCCAGCTGTCTATTATAGAAGTGACTTCCACCATCACTAATGAGCATCCTTGGGACACTAAACCGGCTAAAGATATATCTCTGGAGAAAACTCATTACCACCTTGGCATCATTGGTGGGTAGATCCACAGCTTCCACCCACTTGGACACATAGTCAATTACCACTAGAATATAGTTGTTTGAATGTGAGGGTGGGAAAGGTCCCATGAAATCAATACCCTACACATCAAACAACTCAACCTCAAGAATCCCTTACTGTGGCATTTCATGGTTGGCAGGGAGATTTGTGGCTTTTTCACATCTGTCACAGTGTTTCACAAATTCTCTTGAATCTCTGAAGAGAGTCGGCCAGTAAAACCCGCTCTGAAGGACCTTTATAGTTGTCCTTTCACCACCAAAGTGGCCTCCATAATCAAAACCATGATAGTGCCAAAGAATCTGCTGTGTTTCTTCATCTGGGACACATCTCTAGATTATACCATCTGGGCACCTTTTAAAAAGGTATGGTTCTTCCCAAATGTAATACTTTGCATCAGTCAATAGCTTCTTTACTTGTTGCCTACTGTACTCCCTTGGAATATAATTCATGGCTTTGTAATTTGCAATGTCTGCAAACCATGGAGCCTGCTGAATAAGGAATAAATGCTCATCCAAAAACGTCTCAGTCACAACTGTGGGTGGTTGTACTCCTGCTTCAGGATCAATTTTGGAGAGATGGCCAGCTACTTGATTTTCTAACCCTTTCCTGTCTTTTATTTCAATATCAAATTCCTGAAGGAGCAACACCCATCTGATTAATCTTGGTTTAGAATCCTGTTTGATTAGAAGGTACTTCAAAGCAGCATGATCAATATAAACAATAACCTTAGAACCAATTAAATAGGACCTAAACTTATCGCCAGCGTACACAATAGCTAATAGTTCTTTTTCTGTAGTTTTGTAACTCTTTTGGGCATCATTTAACACACGGCTAGCATAGTAAATGACATGTATAAGCTTACCATGCCTCTGTCCTAAAACAGCTCCTATAGCAAAGTCACTAGCATCACACATTAATTCAAATGGTAGATCCCAGTCAAGGGGAGCTATAATGGGAGCAGAGGTAAGGTTTGCTTTCAGAGTTTCAAAAGCATGCAGGCAATCGTAATCAAAGACAAAAGGAACATCAACAACCAACATGTTGCTTAATGGTTTAGCAATTTTAGAAAAATCCTTTATAAATCTTCTATAAAATTCTACATGACCCAAGAAACTCCTGACTGCCTTAACATTAGCTGGTGGTGGTAATTTTCAATTACCTCCACCTTTGCTCTGTCAACCTCAATCCCCTACTTGAAATCCGGTGTCCAAGAAAAATACATTCTGTAACCATAAAATGACATTTTTTTCAATTTAAAACAAGGTTTGATTCTTGACACCGTTTCAAGACAAGAGATAAATGCTTAAGGCAGGATTCAAAAGAATTACCAAAAATAGAAAAATCATCCATAAATAGCTCAATGAATTTTTCAACCATATCAGAAAAAATTGAAAGAATACACCTCTGAAAAATTGCTGGAGCATTACAAAGTCCAAATGGCATTCTCCTATAGGTGATGAGTGGATAATTTATACGCTTTTTGGCATTGTTTTTACATAGTTTTTAGTATGTTTTAGTTACTTTTTATTATATTTTTATTAGTTTTTATGCAAAAATCACATTTCTGGACTTTACTATGAGTTTGTGTGTTTTTCTGTAATTTCAGGTATTTTCTGGCTGAAATTGAGGAACCTGAGCAAAAGTTTGATTCAGAGGCTGAGAAAGGACTGCAGATGCTGTTGGATTCTGACCCTCCTGCACTCAAAGTGGATTTTTTGGAGCTACAAAAGCCCAATTGGCACGCTCTTAATTGCGTTAGAAAGTAGACATCTTGGGCTTTGCAGCAATGTATAATAGTTCATACTTTTCTTGAGATTTGATGTCCCAAACTGATGTTCAATCGCCCACCAAAGACCCTTTTTTTGCATAAAACGCCAGAACTGGCACCAGAGCTGGAGTTAAACGCCTAAACTGGCATCCAAGCTGACGTTTAACTCCAGAAAAGGCCTACGAACGTGTAAAGCTTAATTCTCAGCCCAAGCACACACCAAGTGGGCCCCGAAAGTGGATTTCTGCACTATCTGCACTTAGTTACTTATTTTCTGTAATTCCTAGTAACTAGTTTAGTATAGATAGAACTTTTTACTATTGTATTTTAATATCTGGTTTATCTTTCAATCGTTTGATCAACTTTATGCTTGGCTGGCCTCACGGCCATGCCTAGGCTATTTTCTCTTATGTATTTTCCAACGGTGGAGTTTTTACACCTCATAGATTAAGGTGCGGAGCTCTGCTGTTCTTTATGAATTAATGCAAGTACTATTGTTTCTCTTTGAATTCACGCTTACTTCTTCTCCAAGATATACTCTTGTACTCAATTCGTTAAGTCAGAATGAAGGGGTGATCCATGACAATCACCCACTATCTTCGTTACTCGCTTAGCCAAGATTCACGTGCCTGACAACCACAAGCGGTCTACATGATGTTCAACGTAGTCAATGGACGATAGCTGGAGTATAGTCTCTTGGGTCTCTGATCCATGGACCGAGTTCGTGAGGTTAGAACCTTTGTGGTATAGGCTAGAACCAATTGGCAGCATTCCTGAGATCCGAAAAGTCTAAACCTTGTCTGTGGTATTTCGAGTAGGATCTGAGAAGGGATGACTGTGATGAGCTTCAAACTCTCGAATGTTGGGCGCAGTGACAGTGTGCAAAAGGATAGAGAGATCCTATTCCGACACAAGTGAGAACCGGCAGATGATTAGCCGTGCGGTAGTTGTGCCTGGTATTTTTCATCAGAGACGAGAAATCCGACAGTTTATTAGCCGTACAAAAACCGTAGCCTGGACTATTTTCACTAAGAGGATCATACAGCTTGCCATGGAAGGGAGCACGCATGATTGGATGAAGACAATAGGAAAGCAGAGGTTCAGAAGCAACAAAGCATCTCCAAACGCTTATCTAAAATTTCAACCAATGAATTACATAAGTATCTTTATTTTAATTTACGTTTTATTTATCTTTCAATTATCAAAACTCATAACCAATTGAATTCGCCTGACTAAGATTTTAGGATGACCATAACTTGCTTCAAGCCGGCAATCTCCGTGGGATCGACCCTTACTCGCGTAAGGTTTTATTACTTGGACGACCTAGTGCACTTGCTGGTTAGTTGTATCGGAGTTATGAAAAGTGTGAATCACAATATCGTGCACCAAATTTTTGGCGCCATTGCTGGGGATTGTTCGAGTTTGGACAACTGATGGTTCATCTTGTTGCTTAGATTGGGTAATTTTATTTTATGTTTAAGCTTTTTGTTTTTATTTTCGAAAAATACAAAAAAAAGTTTAATAAAATCATAAAAACCAAAAAAAAATTGTGTTTCTTGTTTGAGTCTAGTGTCAAATTTTAAGTTTGGTGTCTTGCATGTCTTTAATCTTTCTTAGATTTTCGAAAATTCATCATGTGTTCTTTCTTGATCTTCAAGTTGTTCTTGATGATTTTCTTTGTTTAATCTTATGATTTTCTTGTTTTGTGTTTTATGTTATTTTTTATATGCATTTTCGAATCCATAGTGTCTAAACATTCAAAAGTTCTAAGTTTGGTGTCTTGCATGTCTTTCTTTTCTTAACAATTTTCAAAAAAGTGTTCTTGGTGTTCATCTTGACATTCAAAGTGTTCTTGCATGCATTATTTGTTTTAATCTTAAAGTTTTATGTTTTGTTCATTTTGTTGTTTTTCTCTCTCTTCATTCAAAATTCAAAAGTCAAAAAAATATCTTTTCCGTTTTCTTCTCATAATTTTCGAAATTTTGAGTTGACTTTGTCAAAAAATTTTAAAATTTAGTTGTTTCTTGTTAGTCAAGTCAAAATTTTAAATTAAAATATATATATATTTTCAGTAAATAATACAGAGAAATGAAGGATCAGAACAAAAAGCGGAGGAATCACAGAGAAAAAGAGCTTACTGGCGTTAAAACACCAGTAAAGAGGCATTTTGGGCGTTAAACGCCATAATGGCTATCATTCTGGGCGTTTAACGCCAGTAAAGGTATCATTCTGGGCGTTAAATGCCATAATGGGCAGCATTTTGGGCATTTAACGCCATAAATAGCAGCATTCTGGGCGTTCAGAAAAACTCCCAGTAAAGAAGGATTCCTGGCGTTTAACGCCAGCCAGGGTAACTGGCTGGGCGTTAAACGCCCAAAGAGGCATTCGAGTGGGCGTTAAACGCCAGAATAGATCTCATTCTGGGCGTTTAACGCCAGAAGGACACAAGGGAAGTAATTTTGTTTCCAATTTGAATTTTTTTCAATTTTTCATGTTTTAATTCATAACGTTTTGCATCAAACATATTTTAAACATTCATCTTTCAATTTTTTTTTGAAAATTTTCAAACTAATTTTTCAAAATCTTTTTCTTAATTCTATTTCATATTTTCGAAAATCCTTGCTACCAATTAATGTTTTGATTCAAAAATTTCAAGTTTGTTACTTTCTTGTTAAGAAAGGTTCAATCTTTGAATTCTAGAATCATATCTTTTAGTTTCTTGTTAGTTAAGTCATCAACATTAATTTTAAAAATCTATTTTTAATTTCTTTTTCAATTATTTTTCAAAATAAATTTCAATAATATCTTTTTAAATTTTAATTTCAAAATCCTTTTCTAACTTCTTATCTTTTCAAAAGTATTTTCAAATCTTTTTCAACTAACTACTTGACTTGTTTGTTTTAATTTTAAAGGAGCTTACTATTTCTTATCTTTTTCAAAACCACCTAACTATTTTTTTCACTTCTAATTTTCGAAAATCACTAAACACTTTTTCAAAAATCTTTTTAATTAACTAATTATTTTAGTTTTTAATTTTCTTCTATTTCTTTTTCAAATTTTTGAAACTAACTTAATTAATTAAATAAAAATAAAAATATTTTTCTTTTCTCTCTTTTAAAATTCGAATACTCTCTCTCTCATCTCTTTCTATTTATTTGCTAACACTTCTCTTCTACTCATAATTCGAACCCCTCTCTCTTCTCTCTGTTTGAATTACTCATCTCCTCTTTCTTCTATTCTTCTATTCTTCTATTCTTATACTCACATAAAAGAATCTCTATACTGTGACATAGAGGATTCCACTACTCATTTGTTCTCTTCTTTTTCATATGAGTAGGAACAAGGATAAGGACATTCTTGTTGAAGCTGATCCTGAACCTGAAAAAACTCTGAAGAGGAAGCTAAAGCACAACACTCTGGAGAGGACCTTACA
The DNA here is from genome assembly GCF_000817695.3 of Arachis duranensis. Lineage (NCBI taxonomy): Eukaryota > Viridiplantae > Streptophyta > Magnoliopsida > Fabales > Fabaceae > Arachis > Arachis duranensis. Next base: position 42,873,859 of record NC_029773.3, on the reverse strand, counting down.
GAAAATCTCGAAAAAGAAGCAGACATGGCAGCCGAACCCAACAACAATGCTAGAGATGCAAGGAAGATGCTTGGTGACTATACTGCACCAACTTCCAACTTCTATGGAAGAAGCATCTCAATTCCTGCCATATGAGCAAACAACTTTAAGCTTAAGTCTCAATTAGTTTCTCTAATGCAGCATAATTGCAAGTTTCATGGACTTCCATCGGAAGATCCTCATCAGTTCTTAGCTGATTCTTGCAGATCTGTGATACTGTTAAGACCAATAGGGTTGATCCTGAGGTCTACAAACTTATGCTTTTCCCCTTTGCTGTAAGAGACAAAGCTAGGACATGGTTGGACTCACAACCTAGAGAAAGCCTGAATTCTTGGGATAAGTTGGTCACTGCTTTCTTGGCCAAATTCTTTCCACCTCAAAACGCCGCTTGTTTTGGGCGTTAAACGCCCAATTGCTACTTGTTTTGGGCATTTAACGCCCAGCTAGGTACCCTGGCTGGCGTTAAACGCCAGAAAGTCTTTATCACTAGGCGTTTTTATAAACGCGCAGGATGTTGCAGTCTGGGTGTTTAACGCCCAAAAGTGCCTCTTACTAGCGTTTTCGTGCCAGTGAGCTTCTTTTCTCTGCTCTTTGCTCTGAATCCTTCTGTAACTCTGTGAACTCTTGTGAACTCTTTAGCTGGAACTTACTGAGCTTTAATCTAGTCTCAGTTTTGAGCATTCTTGCTCAAAATTGCTTTCAAGATAATGTATGACTCTCTATCCATTAACAATGAACTGTTTGTCAGAATCAATATCCTGAAGCTCTACATATCCATATGGTGACTCGTGCACGAATTTGTGATCATCAACAATGGATCCAATGACTTGGTAGCTCTCACACGTGAATTACACTTAGTCACAACTCCGCACAACTAACCAGCAAGTGTACTGGGTCGTCCAAGTAATACCTTACATGAGTAAGGGTCGATCCCACGGAGATTGTTGGTATGAAGCAAGCTATGGTCATCTTGTAAATCCTAGTCAGGTGGATTTAACTAATTTAAGAGATTATTGGTTTAAATAAAAATAATAAAATAAACAGAAAATAAAGATAGAGTTACTCATGTAATTCAATGGTGGGAATTTCAGACAAGTGTATGGAGATGCTTGTCCCTGTTGAATCTCTGCTTTCCTACTGCTTTCATCCAATCCTTCTTACTCCTTTCCATGGCAAGCTGTATGTAGGGCATCACCGTTGTCAATGGCTACATCCCATCCTCTCAGTGAAAATGGTCCAAATGCTCTGTCACAGCACAGCTAATCATCTGTCGGTTCTCAATCAGGTTGGAATAGAATCCCGTGATTCTTTTGCGTCTGTCACTAACGCCCAGCCTTCTGGAGTTTGAAGCTCATCACAGTCATTCAATCCCGGAATCCTACTCGGAATACCACAGACAAGGTTAGACTTTCTGGATTCCCATGAATGCCGCCATCAATTCTACCTTATACCACGAAGATTCTGATCAAGGAATCCAAGAGATATGCGCCCGGTCTAAGGTAGAACGGAAGTGGTTGTCAGTCACGCGTTCATAGGTGAGAATGATGATGAGTGTCACGGATCATCACATTCATCATGTTGAAGTGTAACGAATATCTTAGAATAAAAATAAGTCGAATTGAATAGAAAATAGTAGTAATTACATTAAAACTTGAGGTACAGCGAAGCTCCACACCCTTGATCTATGGTGTGCAGAAACTCCACCGTTGAAAATACATAAGTGAAAGGTCTAGGCATGGCCGAATGGCCAGCCCCCAGATCTAAGAACTAAACGTCCAAAGATGTGGTCAAAAGATCAACTGGTCAAAGACGACTAATACACTAGTAAAAAGTTCTATTTATACTAAACTAGTTACTAGGGTTTACAGGATTAAGTAATTGATGCATAAATCCACTTCCAGGGCCCACTTGGTGTATGTTTGGGCTGAGCTTGATTTATCCATGAGCTGAGGCTTTTTTTTGGAGTTGAACGCCGAGTTGCAACATGTTTTAGGCGTTCAACTCCGGTTCGTGACGTGTTTCTGACGTTTGACTCCAGAATGCAGCATGGAACTGTCGTTGAGCGCCAGTTTACGTCGTCAATTCTTGAATAAAGTATAGGCTATTATATAATGCTGGAAAGCTCTGGATGTCTACTTTCCAACGCCATTGAGAGTGTGCCATTTGGAGTTCTGTAGCTCCAGAAAATCCATTTCGGGTACAGGGAGGTCAGATTCCAACAGCATCAGTAGTCCTTTGTCAGCCTTCTATCAGAGTTTTGCTCAGGTCCCTCAATTTTAGCCAGAAAATACCTAAAATCACAGAAAAACACAAAAACTCATAGTAAAGTCCAGAAATGTGAATTTAGCATAAAAACTAATGGAAACATCCCTAAAAGTAACTAGATCATACTAAAAACTACCTAAAAATAATGCCGAAAAGCGTATAAATTATCTGCTCATCAGTGACACGCCTGTAATCATATATGGTCCTCTCTGCTGGGATTTTAGTTTCCCAGGGAATAGCCTGAGCCTAGAGTTAAACAGCAGAACCTTTTGTCCTAGCTCAAAGACTCTGGATGACAGGTTCTTATCATGCCATCTCTTTGCTTTCTCCTTGTAAATTTTGGCATTTTCAAAAGCATTGAGTCTGAATTTCATTAGCTCATTCAGCTGGAGCAATCTTTTCTCTCCAGCTAATTTGGCATCAAGGTTTAGGAATCTGGTTGCCCAGTAGGCTTTATGCTCCAATTCCACGGGTAGGTGATAGGCCTTCCCATACACAAGCTGGTATGGAAAGGTTTCTATAGGAGTCTTGAATGTTGTTCTGTATGCCCATAGAGCATCATCCAAGCTCTTTGCCCAATCCTTTCTACGGGAAATTACAGTCCGTTCCAGGATTCTTTTTAGTTCTTTATTAGAGACTTCAGCCTGCTCATTGGTGTGTGGATGATATGGAGTGGCCACCTTGTGGCTAATTCCATATTGGACCATGGGAGTATAAAGCTGTTTATTACAAAAATGAGTGCCTACATCACTGATTAGAGCTCTAGGGACACCAAATCTGCTAAAGATATGTCTCTGGAGAACCTTCAATACTGTCTTAGTATCATTAGTGGGTGTTGCAATTGCCTCCACCCATTTAGATACATAGTCTACTGCCACCAGAATGTAAGTGTTTGAGTATGATGGTGGAAAAGGCCCCATGAAGTCAATACCCCATACATCAAACAACTCAATCTCTAAGATCCCTTGTTGAGGCATGGCGTAACTATGAGGCAGATTACCAGCTCACTGGCAACTGTCACAGTTACGTATAAACTCTCGGAAGTCTCTATAGATTGTAGGCCAGTAGAACCCACATTGGAGGATTTTGGTGGCTGTTCGCTCACCTCCGAAATATCCTCCATATTGTGATCCATGGCAATGCCATAGGATCTTCTGCGCCTCTTCTCTAGGCAAGCACCTACGGATTAGTCCGTCTACACATCTCTTAAAGAGATATGGTTCATCCCACAAGTAGTATTTCGTATCAGAAAGTAGTTTTTTCTTTTGCTGCCTGCTGAACTTGCTCATCCAAAAAGGTTTCAAAGATCTCAGTGAGGGATAGAGACATCCCTTCTACTGGTTCTATCCGGGACAAGTGATCTGCTACTTGATTCTCTGTCCCTTTTCTGTCTCTTATTTCTATATCAAACTCTTGCAGAAGCAACACCCATCTTATGAGCCTATGTTTTGAATCTTGCTTTGTAAGTAGATATTTAAGAGCAGCATGGTCAGTGTACACAATCACTTTTGATCCTACCAAATAGGATCTGAACTTGTCAATGGCATAAACCACTGCAAGTAATTCCTTTTCTGTGGTTGTGTAATTTTTCTGCGCGTCATTTAGAACACGACTGGCGTAGTAAATGACATGCAGAAGCTTGTCATGCCTCTGTCCTAATACTGCACCAATAGCATGGTCACTGGCATCACACATTAGTTCAAATGGTAATGTTCAGTTCGGTGCAGAAATGACAGGTGCTGTGACCAGCTTAGCCTTCAGAGTCTCAAAGGCCTGCAAATACTCTGTGTCAAAGACAAATGGTGTATCAGCAGCTAGCAGGTTACTCAGAGGTTTTGCGATTTTTGAAAAATCCTTTATAAACCTCATGTAGAATCCTGCATATCCTAGAAAACTTCTAATTGCCTTAACATTGGTGGGTGGTGGTAATTTTTCAATTACCTCCACCTTAGCTTGATCCACCTCTATGCCTTTGTTCGAAATTTTATGCCCAAGGACAATTCCTTCAGTCACCATAAAGTGACATTTTTTCCAGTTTAAAACCAGGTTAGTCTCTTGGCATCTTTTCAGAACAAGTGCTAGATGATCAAGACAGGAGCTGAATGAGTCTCCAAATACTGAGAAGTCGTCCATGAAGACTTCCAGAAAATTTTCCACCATATCAGAGAAGATAGAGAGCATGCATCTCTGAAAGGTTGCCGGTGTATTACACAGACCAAATGGCATCCTTCTGTAGGCAAATACTCCAGATGGACATGTGAATGTTGTTTTCTCTTTATCTTGAAGATCTACTGTAATTTGGTTTTAGCCTGAGTAGCCATCCAAAAAACAATAATAGTCATGACCTGCTAGCCTTTCTAGCATTTGGTCTATGAATGGTAAAGGAAAATGATCCTTTTTGGCGACTGTATTGAGTCTTCTGTAGTCAATACACATACACCACCCTGTAACTATTCTTGTAGGAACCAGTTCATTTTTTTCATTATGAACACTGTCATGCCTCCCTTTTTGGGTACAAATTGGACAGGGCTCACCCAGGGGCTATCAGAAATGGGATAAATAATCCCAGCCTCTAGTAATTTAGTGACCTCTTTCTGCACCACCTCCTTCATGGCTGGATTCAGCCGCCTTTGTGGTTGAACCGATGGTTTGGCATTATCCTCCAGTAGGATTTTGTCCATGCATCTGGCTGGGCTAATGCCCTTAAGATCACTAATGGACCACCCAAGAGTTGTATGGTGTGTCTTTAGCACCTGAATTAGTGCTTTCTCTTCCTGTGGCTCTAAGGCAGAGCTTATGATTACAGGAAAAGTTTCACCTTCTCCCAGAAATGCATATTTCAGGGATGGTGGTAATGGTTTGAGCTCGGGTTTAGGAGGTTTCTCCTCTTTCTGAGGTGTTTTTAGAGGTTCTTTTATTTCCTCTGGTACCTCTAGATCATGCTGAACTTCTTTAAAGATATCTTCTAGCTCTGATTCGAGACTCTCAGCCATACTAATCTCCTATACTAGGGAGTCAATAATATCAACACGCATGCAGTCTTTTGATGTGTCTGGGTCCTTTATTGCTTCAATAGCATTCAGCCTAAACTCATCCTCATTGACTCTCAGGATTACTTCCCCTGTTTGGACGTCAATGAGGGTTCGTCCAGTTGCTAAGAAAGGTCTTCCTAGAATGAGAGTTGCACTCTTGTGCTCCTCTATTTCCAGCACTACAAAGTCAGTGGGAAAGGCGAATGGCCCAACTGTGACAATCATGTCTTCAATCATGCCTGATGGGTATTTAATGGAGCCATCAGCAAGTTGAAGACATATCCTAGTTGGTTTGACCTCTTCAGTCAAGCCAAGATTTCTGATATTAGATGCAGGGATTAGGTTGATACTTGCCCCAAGATCACATAGAGCTGTCTTGGTACAGGTACCCTCTAATGTGCGTGGTATCATAAAGCTTCCAGGATCCTTAAGCTTCTTTGGTAAGCTCTTTAAAATGATCGCACTGCATTATTCAGTGAGGAGAACTTTTTTAGTTTCTCTCCAATCCTTCTTATGACTTAAGATCTCTTTCATGAACTTAGCATAAGAGGGTATTTGCTCAAATGCCTCTGCAAACGGAATCTTGATTTCAAGAGTCCTGAGATAGTCTGCAAAGCGGGCAAATTATTTATCCTGTTCTGCTTGGCGGAGTTTCTGAGGATAAGGTATTTTGGCTTTGTATTCTTCAACCTTGGTTGCTGCAGGTTTATTTCCTATAGAGGTAGGTTGAGAAGCCTTCTTGAGAGAGTTATTATCAGCACTTGCAAGTGTCTGACCCCTCATAGGCATTTGAACGCCAGGATTGGGGGCTGGATTGGCGTTTAACGTCAGATTCCCTCCCTTTTCTGGTGTTTGAACGCCAGAACTAAACATGGGTTAGGTGTTTAATGCCAATTTTTCTCTCTTTTCTGGCGTTTGAACGTCAGAACTAGGCGTCCACTGGGAGTTTAACGCCAGTTTTTTACCCTTTTCTGGTGTTTGAATGCCAGAATCATTCCTCTCTGGGATCTTACTGTCCTCAGAGAGATTTTGGGTAGCAGTCTGCTCATCCTCTAGTATTTGTTCTTTTCTTGGCTTTCTGCTGCTTTGAGATGAGGTATTCAATATTTTTCCACTCCTTAATTGAACTGCTTGGCACTCTTCTGTTATCTGTTTTGATAACTACTGCCTTGTCTGGTCAAGTTGTGCTTCCATGTTCCTGTTAGCATCCTTAGTGTCTTGTAGCATCTCTTTAAATTCTGCTAACTGTTCTGTTAGATAACATAAATGCTGATTAATTTCAGCAACTTGTTCTAGAGGACTAAGTTCAGTGGACACTACCTTAGCCTCTTCTTTTATGGAGGACTCACTACTTAAGTACAGATGTTGATTTCTAGCAACTGTATTAATGAGCTCTTGAGCCTCTTCAATTGTTTTTCTCATGTGTATAGATCCACCAGCTGAGTGGTCCAGAGATATCTGAGCTTTTGCTGTAAGCCTGTAGTAGAAGATGTCTAACTGCACCCATTCTGAAAACATTTTAGAGGGGTATTTCCTTAGCATCTCTCTGTACCTCTCCCAAGCATTGTAAAGGAATTCATTATCCTCTTGTTTAAAGCCTTGGATGTGCAGCCTTAGCTGTATCATCCTCTTAGGAGGGAAATATTGATTTAGGTTGGTTATTTAACCACCTCTTAGCTTGGTCTTTTACAGAAAATGAAAACAGTAATAATCTGTAGACATCCTGATCTACTTCCTTATCATGTACTGTGTCAGCAATTTATAAGAATTGTGCCAGAAACTCAGTAGGTTCTTCCTATGGAAGACCGGAATACTGGCAATTTTGCTGCACCATGATAATGAGTTGAGGATTCAACTCAAAATTACTGACTCCGATGGAGGGTATACAGATACTACTCCCATATGAAGCAGTAGTAGGGTTAGCATATGACCTCAGAGTCCTTCTGGACTGTTCATTTCCACTTAGGTCCATGATAGAGAAATGGAGATGATGTGGATTTATTTTATTATATTTGTTTATTAAGAATTTTTTTCGAAATAATAAAATAAAATAAAAAAACTAAAATAAATAAATAATAAAAAAAGAATTGAAAATATTTTATGAGGATTTTCAAAAAAGTGAGGAGAGAGAAAGTGGTTAGGATGTTTTTGAAAAAGATATAATTTTAAAAATCTTAAAAGGATATGATTTGAAAAATTTTGACCAAGTCAACTCAAGGAATTCAAAAATTATGAGCAATTAAAGGAAAAGATATTTTTTTTTATTTTTGAATTTTATTATGAAAGAGAAAAACACATAAAAGACACAAGACTTAAATTTTTTAGATCCAATGCTCCTTGTTTTCGAAAATTTTGGAGGAAAAACACCAAGGTACACCAAACTTAAAAATTTTAACATCAAAACACAAAGAAGACTCAAGAACACTTTGAAGACTCACAAGAACAACAAGAACAAAAGAAAGAACACTAAACTTAAAATTTTTAGAAAACCAAAATAAATTTTTCAAAAACTAAAGAAAAATTAATAAGAGAACACCAAACTTAAAATTTGGCACAAGATTTAATCAAAAAAATTATTTTTAAAAAGATTTTAGAAAGGAAGACTCAAAGGGACAACTATTCCCAAGAAAATAGACACATTCAACAAATGCAGGGATTAAACAGATAAAAAATTAATTTTTTAGATGACAAAAACACAAAGGACACCAAACTTAAAACATGCAACTAGACTCAAACAAAAGACTCAAAGAAAAATTAAAAACTAATGAAGAAAAATAATATTTTTTTTGAAATATTTTTAAAAGGAATAATAAAAGATGCAATCCTAGTGACTCTAAACCAAAAATATAAATTTTTTTCCTAATCTAAGTAACAAAATAAACCGTCAGTTGTTCAAACTCAAACAATCCCTGGCAGCGGCACCAAAAACTTGGTGTACGAAAATTACACTCACACTATGTAATTCCGCACAACTAACCAGCAAGTGCACTGGGTCATCCAAGTAATACCTTACATGAGTAAGGGTCGATCCCACGGAGATTGCCGGCTTGAAGCAAACTATGGTTATCTTATTATTCTTGGTCAGGATATCAATAGTGGTTCTTAGTTTTAATTGTGAAAAGTGAAAGAGCATGAGATGAATACTTGTTACGCAATAATAAAGAATGGGTTGGAGTTTTGGAGATGCTTTGTCCTTTGAATTTCTGCTTTCTTACTGTCTTTTTCTTCACACAGGCAGGTCTCCTTCCATCAAAAGCTATATGTTGGTGGATCACCGTTGTCATTGGCTACCAGCCGTCCTCTCAGTGAAAAGGGTCCATGTACATGGCAAGTCATCTGTTGGTTCTCATTAATATTGGAATAGGATCCATTGATCCTTTTGCATTTGTCACCACGCCCAGCATTCATGAGTTTGAAGCTCGTTGATGAGCGGATATTTTATACGCTTTTTGGGGGTAATTTCATGTAGATTTTAGTATGTTTTAATTAGTTTTTAGTAGAATATTATTAGTTTTTAGGCAAAAATCATATTTCTGGACTTTACTATGAGTTTGTGTGTTTTTCTATGATTTCAGGTATTTTCTGGCTGAAATTGAGGGAGTTGAGCAAAAATCTGAGTTAGGCTGAAAAACGACTGCTGATGCTGTTGGATCCTGACCTCCCTGCACTCGGAATGGATTTTTTGGAGCTACAGGAGTCCAATTTGCACGCTCTCAACGGCTTTGGAAAGTAGACATCCAGGGCTTTCCAGCAATATATAATAGTCCATACTTTGCGCGAAGATAGACGACGTAACTTGGCGTTGAACGCCAAGTACATGCTGCTGTCTGGAGTTAAACGCCAGAAACACGTCATGATCCGGAGTTGAACGCCCAAAACACGTCATAACCTGGAGTTTGACGCCAAGAAGGGCCTCCACACGTGGAAAGCTTTAGGCTCAGCCCCAGCACACACCAAGTGGGCCCCAGAAGTGGATTTCTGCACCAATTATCTTAGTTTCCCCAGAAGTGGATTTCTGCACCAATTATCTTGGTTTACTCATATTCTGTAAACCTAGGTTACTAGTTTACTATTTAAACAACTTTTAGAGACTTATCTTGTACCTCATGACATTTTCAGATCTGAATTTTATGCACTTTGACGGCATGAGTGTCTAAACTCCATTGTTGGGGGGTGAGGAGCTCTGCAGCGTCTCAATGAATTAATGCAATTATTTCTATTTCATTCAAACGTGTGGGTGTTCCTATCTAAGATGTTCATTCGCGCTTAATTGTGAAGGAGGTGATGATCCGTAACACTCATCACCTTCCTCAATCCATGAACGTGTGCCTGATAAACACCTCTGTTCTACATCAGATTGAATGAGCATCTCTTAGCTTCCTTAATCAGAATCTTCGTGGTATAAGCTAGAAAAGTAGCCACTGACAATGGTGACACCCTACATACAGCTTGCCATGGATGGAACTTCACAAACAATTGAGTTGAATATCACATTGCAGAAATTCAGAGGACAAAGCATCTCCAAAGCTCCAACATATTCTTCATTAATAAAGTAACAATTCCTTATTCCAAATACTTTGACTTCTTACAATTAAATCCAATTAATCTTATTGGCATCCTGACTAAGAATAATAAGATAAACATAGATTGCTTCAAACCAACAATCTCCGTGGGATCGACCCTTACTCACGTAAGGTATTACTTGGACGACCCAGTGCACTTGCTGGTTAGTTGTACGGATTACAAATTCGTGCACCAAGTTTTTGGCGCCGTTGCCGGGTATTGTTCGAGTTTGAACAACCAAAGGTTTATTTTATTTCTTAGATTAGGAATAGTTTATTTTTGTTGTTATAGAGTCATTAAATTCTGATAGGATAAATTCTTTTTAAGAACAAATCTTTCAAAAATATTATTTTTCTTTACCAATTTTAATCTTTTTCGTGAGTTTAGTGTCTTGTTCTAAGTTTGGTGTCAATTGCATATTTTATATTTTTCCTTTAAATTTTCGAATTTGTGTTTTTTTTGTTCTTCATTAATCTTTAAGTTGTTCTTGTTTATTTTTCTTGTTTGATCTTGAGTTTTTCTTGTTCTGTGTCTTTTCTTGTTTTTCTTGTGCTAATCCAAAGCATTAGTCTTCCAAAAAGAAATATACCTATTCAGAACAATTGTTACCTTTTCTGCCTAATTGGCTAGAGCGTTGTTCTATGTTCTTGGTAATTGGGTATCTTTATTTCAAAACTTCTTTTAAAAATAATTTTTCTTGATTTAATCTTGTGCCAAACTTTAAGTTTGGTGTTTTATTATTAATCTTTTTATAATTTTCGAAAATTTTATTGAAGTTTTCTAAAAATTTTAACTTTGGTGTTCTTTCTTTTGTTCTTGGTGTTCTTGTGAATCTTCTAGGTGTTCTTGAGTCTTTCTTGTGTTTTGATCTTAAAATTTTTAAGTTTGGTGTTTGATGACAAGTCATCATATACCCATTTTTCAAGCTAAATTCACTTGTTTTATTAGCATTTATGCACTTTCTTGCATCCTAAGTAAGTGATTTGGAGTGAAAATGCATAACGTCTCTAAATCAAGCAACCACCATGAAATTAATGTTAAATCATGAGGTTTAAGCTAATTTTAATTGAATTTTAATTGATTTATAAGCCTCTTGAATTTAGTGATACTTGGTTTTTGGTTTATTATAGGTGAAGAAAAGAAAAGAAAAGGAAAAGCGTGGCCTAAGAAGTGTAGCCTAAGGAAAGGAAAGTGTGGTCAAAGCAAGAGGAAGTGTGCCGCATGCAATGGGGGAGGCAAGCATTGCCCTCCACAAGGGAACACTGCCCTCTAGGAGGGCAACATAAGGGAACCAAGCAAGGAAGGCAACTCTACCCTGCCCACTACAAGGGCAGAGCACAAAATTGTGCCTTGGAACCAAGAAGAAGAGAACCTTGCCCTGCCCTCCACAAGGGCAGTATAGGGCTCACCAAGGAAGAAAATCAAAGGAAAAATGTCACCCATGCATGCCACAAGAATCGAACACGGAACAAGGAAGAAGCAAGGAACTAAGGTTGAGTGCCGTGCCAAGAAACCAAGGAAATTAATTGAGTGTGTGTTCCAGCCGTGTTTCGAACACGGGACATCAAAGTGGAAACACTGCCCTGCCCTCCGCGAGGGCAGGGCAGCATTTTGTTGGTGCATGGATCTGGCGCACCAAGAGACATTTCTGGCGCACCAAATCACTCTCCTGGCAGCACCAGCGCGCATCACAGCTCAATCCTGGCAGCACCATATTTTTCTGCCCTGCCCTCCGCGCGCGCAGGGCAGCATCCTATGCACCAAGGCAATTTCTGGCGCACCAATTCTTGATTCTGGCAGCACCAACAGCGCACCAAGGCAATTTCTGGCGCGGGCAGGGCAGCATTCTGCGCACCAAGGCTGCACCACGCCGCACCAACAACGCACCAAACTCCAAATCCTGCCCTGTCCTCCGCAAGGGCAGGGCAGCCTCCTGGGAGCAACTTCTCATGGGCCGAAAATTCAAATTAAATCCCCATTTTAATTCATTTCTTCACCAAATCAAAAGCCCATCCAAATCCCAAAATCCAAGAATAGAAAGTGTATAAATAGGAGCTAGTTTGATGTAATTAAAAACTTTTTGACTTACCTTTGGCTTAGCTTTTAAATTTAGCACTTTCTTTGAGCTTTGAATTTCTGGTAATTGCTCTTGAGAGACTTGACCGAGAGTTCAGAGGATTAAGGGAGAATTGATTGATCTCCTTCCTCGTGTTTACTCGGGCAATTCCACTCTTCTCTTTCTGAGTTTTGGGTGTGTGAAATTGAGGAAATTCTGTCCCAATTCCCATCTAAAACCTCTTTAATTCCTTTTATGCATAATTGAATTTCATTTTCTGTTCCTCTACTGCTTCTTCTTTAATTTTCTGTCAATTGCTTTGATAACTCGGATCTGGGAAGGAAATTGAGTTTTAGGCTCTGCTACCTAAGCTCTTGAGTCCTGAGATCACAATTTACATGGATTCTTCTGTGAACCTTGTTGCTCTTTACTTTAATTTCTGTTTAAGCTTTCATTGCTTCTAATTCAATTCCTGTTCTACTAATTGTGGCAATTCAATTCTTCTTTGTTTATATTCTGCAATCCCAGTCCTCAAATCCCTTTTACATTCAAGCAATTTACATTTCTTGCCATTTAAGTTACTGCAATTTATATTTCTTGCATTTTAAGTTTCAGTCATTTAATTTCTTGTTCTTTAAGATTCAGTCTATTTTACTTTCCTGT
>NC_029773.3:42860511-42861099 GCF_000817695.3 Arachis duranensis | reverse complement strand
AAACTAAAATTGCTCAATCCTTCAATCCCTGTGGGATCGACCTCACTCATGTGAGTTATTATTACTTGATGCGACCCGGTACACTTGCCGGTGAGTTTTGTGTTGGATCGTTTTCCACACATCATGTTTTTGGCGCCGTTGCCGGGGATTGAAATAGATTGACAATGATTAAGTGAAGTGGAGGTCTAGATCAAGCACTTTTTCTTTTCTGATTGTTTTAATTTTTGCTAACACACTAACTGTTTGAATTTTTGCTTAAACTAACTAAAACTTCATTCTAGCTATAGATTGAAGTTTCATTGGCTTTCTGGGTTTGTGTGTTTATTGTTGTGTGTTTGTATGTCAGGTACAGGAAGATCTTCCCCTATCCTCTCTGAAATCGTTCAAAGAACTCTTCGGAGAATAAGAAGAGCTGAAAGAGGGAAGAACGTTATTGGAGAAGAAGAATCTGAGGAGGAATTCCAAGAAATGGAAGGAGACCCCAATCAACCAGGAGAAGGAGCCAACAATAACCAACAACAACGAAGAGTCTTGGCTTCATACACATTTGCAAATGCTAGACACTGTGGAAGTAGCATTCTTCCTCCT
>NC_029773.3:42858167-42860453 GCF_000817695.3 Arachis duranensis | reverse complement strand
AAGCCACAACTCATCACTCTGGTTCAAAACAATTGTTCTTTTGGAGGAGGGCCTTTGGAGGATCCAAATCAACATTTGTCTACCTTCTTGAGAATCTGTGACACGGTGAAAACCAATGGTGTACCTCCTGATAGCTAGAAGTTGCTGCTCTTTCCATTCTCTCTCAGAGATAAGGCCACTCAATGGCTAGAGACCTTTCCAAAAGAAAGCATCAACACTTGGGATGACTTGGTGAGTAAGTTTCTTGCCAAATTTTATCCCCCTCAAAGAATCCTAAGGTTGAAGACTGAGGTTCAAACGTTCACTCAATTGGAGGCTGAGAACTTATATGAAGCATGGGAGAGATATAAGGCTCTATTGAGGAAATGTCCACCAGAGATGTTCACAGAGTGGGACAAGTTACAAAACTTCTATGAGGGACTCACTCTCAAAGCTCAAGAAGCTCTTGATCACTCTGCCGGAGGTTCATTACAACTCATGAAAACCACAGAGGAAGCTCAAAACCTCATTGATATGGTGGCCAACAACCAATATTTCTTTGCTCATCAAAGACAACGCCAACCATCACAAAGAAGAGGAGTAATGGAGTTAGAAGGAGTGGATTCCATTCTGGCTCAGAACAAGATAATGTAGCAGCAGATTCAACAACAGTTTGAACAAATGGCCAAAAGAATTGATGGCTTGCAAGTTGCATCAGTGAGTGCCACAAGCCAACCACCAACTACTTGGGTGCAAGGTGAAGAAACTCAAGAGGAACAACAGCAAGAGCAAGTCCAGTACATGTACAACCAAAATTCTGGAACAAATGAAGTCTATGGTGATACTTACAATCCATCTTGGAAGAACCATCCCAACCTCAGATGGGGAGATAACCATAATCAAAACCAACAACCATGGCAAAGAAACACAGGCCAGAACAATTGGAAAAACACAAACCACAACCCCCAGCCAAACACTAACCATTATCCACCTAACAACCACCCAACAATTCAAAACACCTATCATCATCCATCAACACCCCAAAACCAACCAATTTCACAAGATTCCCAGAGGATCACAAATCTAGAAATGCTCATGGAGAAAATGATGAAGAACCAAGAATTGACAACAAAGAACCAAGAAGCCTCCATGAAGAACCTAGAAAGGCAGATTGGACAAATCTCAATGAAGAACTTGGAAAGGCAAATTGGGCAAATCTCCAAGCATATTTCTGTTGAAAAACCATCAAGTTCACTACCTAGTGACACCATTCCCAACCCAAAGGAAGAATGCAAGGTCGTGCAACTAAGAAGTGGAAAAGTGTTAGTGGATGGTAACCAAGGAGCAACCAAGCATAATGACAATGAGCCAACAAAGAATGATGAAAACATCAACAGAGACATGATAAGCATGAACGCTCCAGAAAAACTCACAGAGGAAGACAACAACCCACAGAATTTGAAGAAAGGAAAGCAAATCTTGGAAGAAGCAATTCCAAAACAGCATCAAGTGGAGAAGAGCTCAACACCACCACTGCCATATCCACAGAGATTTCACAAAGAGACAAAGGATCAGCATTTCCACAAATTTCTTGAGACTTTTAAGAAGTTGGAGATCAACATACCTTTAGCTGAAGCTTTGGAGCAAATGCCTTTATATGCCAAGTTTCTAAAGGAACTCATCAACAAGAAAAGAGATTGGAATGAGAAGGAAACGGTGATGCTCAGTGAAGAATGCAGTGCACTCATTAAAAAGGGACTCCCTCCCAAGCTTGAAGACCCTGGAGGTTTCTTCTTACCATGCACTATTGGAAACCTATTCATTAACAAGGGGATGTGCGATTTAGGAGCAAGCATAAATCTAATCCCATATTCTTTAGTGAAAAAGCTTGGCATAGAGGAGGTAAAACCAACACAGATGTCCTTGGAATTGGTGGACCAATCAGTAGTATATCCTAAAGGGCTGATTGAGAACCTTTTAGTTAAGGTTGACAAGTTTATCTACCCAGCAGATTTTGTGATCCTGGATTCTTCAGAACATGGAAATGACTCCATAATACTTGGTCGACCATTTTTGGCCACTGCTAGAACCATTGTGGATATAGAGCAAGGAGAGTTAACCCTCAGGATGCATAAGGAGAGCATCATCCTGAAAGTCTTCCCAGAATTACAAAGGGATGAAAAAACAAGCAAAATGAGTGATGATCTCCTTCCAAAGAAATCAACTGACAAGGAAGTAGAACAGAAAAACAAACAGATGCAAGAAGAAAAAGGGATTCAAAAGGAACCAACAGAAGCAGGGGTGATA
>NC_029773.3:42852443-42853370 GCF_000817695.3 Arachis duranensis | reverse complement strand
TGACGTGTTTTGGGCGTTCAACTCCGGATACTGACGTTTTTCTGGCGTTTAACTCCAGACAAGCAGCATGAACTTGGCGTTTAACGCCAAGTTACGTCGTCTATCCTCGCTCAAAGTATGGACTATTATATATTGCTGGAAAACCCTGGATGTCTACTTTCCAACGCCGTTGAGAGCGCGCCAATTGGACTCCTGTAGCTCCAGAAAATCCATTTCGAGTGCAGGGAGGTCAGGATCCAACAGCATCAGCAGTCCTTTTTCAGCCTAAGTCAGATTTTTGCTCAGCTCACTCAATTTCAGTCAGAAAATACCTGAAATCACAGAAAAACACACAAACTCATAGTAAAGTCCAGAAATATGATTTTTGCCTAAAAACTAATATTATTCTACTAAAAACTAACTAAAACATGCTAAAATCTACATGAAATTACCCCCAAAAAGCGTACAAAATATCCGCTCATCAATCTCCTTCCAAAGCAATCAACTGACAAGGAAGGTATCACAACTCAAGTAACTGTCAAGAAAGAAAGATCAACAAGAAAGAAAAAATGAAGAGCAAGAAAAAGGCTCACAAAGGGTGGAAAAACAAGAAAATCCCAACTGAAGGATTTTCTAAAGGTGATAAGGTGCAACTAGTATATCAACAGCAGGGAGCAGAAGATTATTACACTGTCAACCAAATACTTTCTCTTGAGCATATGGAAATTGAGCATCAAGGCACACCGAGAAAGCTGACAGTGAGAGGTGACAAGTTGAGACATCACCAGCATCAACCACCCTAAAGGGAGTTCAATGTCAAGCTAATGACAATAAAAGAGCGCTTCATGGGAGGCAACCCATGGTTTAAGATTTCTGTCTTCTCTTTCATTTAATAAGCTATGATTCCTTTGAATATGATTTTGAATTTTCATGCCTGGTAAATGCATA
>NC_029773.3:42847376-42848179 GCF_000817695.3 Arachis duranensis | reverse complement strand
CAAGGGCAGGGCAGCCTCCTGGGAGCAACTTCTCATGGGCCGAAAATTCAAATTAAATCCCCATTTTAATTCATTTCTTCACCAAATCAAAAGCCCATCCAAATCCCAAAATCCAAGAATAGAAAGTGTATAAATAGGAGCTAGTTTGATGTAATTAGGACCTTTTTGACTTACCTTTGGCTTAGCTTTTAAATTTAGCACTTTCTTTGAGCTTTGAATTTCTGGTAATTGCTCTTGAGAGACTTGACCGAGAGTTCAGAGGATTAAGGGAGAATTGATTGATCTCCTTCCTCGTGTTTACTCGGGCAATTCCACTCTTCTCTTTCTGAGTTTTGGGTGTGTGAAATTGAGGAAATTCTGTCTTAATTCACATCTAAAATCTCTTTAATTCCTTTTATGCATAATTGAATTTCATTTTCTGTTCCTCTACTGCTTCTTCTTTAATTTTCTGTCAATTGCTTTGATAACTCGGATCTGGGAAGGAAATTGAGTTTTAGGCTCTGCTACCTAAGCTCTTGAGTCCTGAGATCACAATTTACTTGGATTCTTCTGTGAACCTTGCTGCTCTTTACTTTAATTTCTGTTTAAGCTTTCATTGCTTCTAATTCAATTCCTGTTCTACTAATTGTGGCAATTCAATTCTTCTTTGTTTATATTCTGCAATCCCAGTCCTCAAATCCCTTTTACATTCAAGCAATTTACATTTCTTGCCATTTAAGTTGCTGCAATTTATATTTCTTGCATTTTAAGTTTCAGTCATTTAATTTCTTGTTCTTTAAGATTCAGTCTATTTTACTTTCCTG
>NC_029773.3:42846291-42847276 GCF_000817695.3 Arachis duranensis | reverse complement strand
CATTCTGAAAAGCTTACCAGAAAAGCTTCATGATCCAGGAAGCTTTATGATACCATGCACATTAGAAGGTGCTTGCACTAAGACAGCCCTATGTGATCGTGGAGCAAGCATCAATCTAATACCTGCATCCACTATCAGAAAGCTTGGGTTGACTGGAGAAGTCAAACCAACCCGGATATGCCTCCAACTTGCTGATGGCTCCATTAAATATCCATTAGGCATAATAGAGGATATGATTGTCAAGGTTGGGCCATTCACCTTTCCAACTGACTTTGTGGTGCTGAAAATGGAGGAGCACAAGAGTGCAACTCTCATTCTAGGAAGACCTTTCCTTGCAACTGGACGAACTCTTATTGATGTACAAAAAGGGGAAGTAACCCTGAGAGTCAATGAGGATGAGTTCAAGTTGAATGCTGTAAAAGCTATGCAGCATCCAGACACACCAAATGACTGAAAGCCTAGAATCAGAGCTTGAGGACATCTTCAAAGATGCTCAACCTGATCAAGAAGAACCAGAGGAAACAAAGGAATTTTTGAAAATTCCTCAGGAGGAGGATAAGCCTCCCAAACCTGAACTCAAACCACTACCATCATCCCTGAAGTATGCATTTCTGGGAAAGGGTGACACTTTTCCAGTGATTATAAGCTCTGCTTTAAATCCACAGGAAGAGGAAGCACTGATTCAAGTTTTAAGGACACACAAGACAGCTCTTAGGTGGTCCATAAGTGATCTTAAGGGCATTAGCCCAGCTAGATGCATGCACAAGATCCTCGGATGAATGTGATGATCCGTGACAATTATCATCATTCTCAACTATGAACGTGTGCCTGACAACCACCTCCGTTCTACCTTGGATTAAGTAGATATCTCTTGGATTTATTAATCAGGATCTTCGTGGTATAAGCTAGAACTGATGGCGGCATTCAAGAGAATCCGGAAGGTCTAACCTTGTCTGTGGTATTCTGAGTAGGATTCAATGACTAA
>NC_029773.3:42843759-42844812 GCF_000817695.3 Arachis duranensis | reverse complement strand
TAGTCACTGATCCTAATCCTCAAGAACAGATGATTGAGCTTAATCAACAATTGCTCCTGATGACAGAACAGTTAGCAGACTTTAAAGATATGCTCCATGAAACTAAAGTTGCTAACAAGAACATAGAACTGCAGTTGAATCAAGCAAAATAGCAGATATCTAAACAGATAACAGAAGCATGTCAAGCAGTTCAACTGAGGAGTGGGAAGACATTGAATAACACTGCTCAAAGTAGCAAAAAGCCAAATAAGGAACAATTGACAGAGGACAACCAAGCCACTGTTCAAAATCCCTCTGAGGACAGTAAGAGCCCAGAGAGGAGCACTTTTGGCATTCAAACGCCAGAAAAGGGGGGAAAGCTGGCGTTAAACGCCCATTCCCTGCCCAGTTCTGGCGTTCAAATGCCAGAAAAGGGGGAAAGTTGGCGTTAAACGCCCATTTTCCACCCAATCCTGGCGTTCAGACGCCAAGGGAAGATCAGACACCTGAGAGTGCTGACAGTAATCCCTCTAACAAGGCTTCTTCAACCACTTCTGTAAGGAATAAACCTGCAGCATCTAAGGTTGAAGACTATAAAGCCAAGATGCCTTATCCTCAAAAACTCCGCCATGCGGAACAGGATAAGCAATTTGCCCGCTTTGCAGACTATCTAAGGACTCTTGAAATAAAGATTCCGTTTGCAGAGGCACTTGAGCAAATACCTTCTTATGCTAAGTTCATGAAAGAAATCTTAAGTCATAAGAAGGATTGGAGAGAAACTGAAAAAGTGTTTCTCACTGAAGAATGCAATGCAGTCATTCTAAAAAGCTTACCAGAAAAGCTTCAAGATCCAGGAAGCTTCATGATACCATGCACATTAGAAGGTGCATATACCAAGACAGCCCTTTGTGACATTGGAGCAAGTATCAACCTAATACCTGCATCCACTATCAGAAAGCTTGGGTTGACTGAAGAAGTCAAACCAACCCGGATATGCCTCCAACTTGCTGATGGATCCATTAAATATCCATCAGGCATAATAAAGGACATGATTGTCAAGGTTGGGCCATTCGC
>NC_029773.3:42833274-42837400 GCF_000817695.3 Arachis duranensis | reverse complement strand
GACCCAGAAGTGGATTTTTACGTCATTTACTCATTTCTGTATACCCTAGGTTACTAGTTCACTATTAATAGGATCTTTTGACATTGTATCTGTACCTCATGACACTTTACACGTTTCTTTGTGTACTTTCCACGGCATGAGTCTCTAAACCCCAAGGTTGGGGGTGAGGTGCTCTGCTGTGTCTTGATGGATTAATGCAATTACTACTGTTTCTTATTCAATCATGCTTGCTTCCATTCTAAGATATTACTTGTTCTTAAACCGGATGAATGTGATGATCCGTGACAATCATCATCATTCTCAACTATGAACGTGTGCCTGACAACCACCTCCGTTCTACCTTGGATTAAGTAGATATCTCTTGGATTCTTTAATCAGGATCTTCGTGGTATAAGCTAGAACTGATGGCGGCATTCAAGAGAATCCGGAAGGTCTAACCTTGTCTGTGGTATTCTGAGTAGGATTCAATGACTGAATGACTGTGACGTGCTTCAAACTCCTGAGGGTGGGGCGTTAGTGACAAACGCAAAAGAATCACTGGATTCTATTCCGGCCTGATCGAGAACCGACAGATGGATAGCCATGCCGTGACAGGGTGCGTTGAACATTTCCACTGAGAGGATGGGAGGTAGCCACTGACAACGGTGAACCCCTTGCATACAGCTTGCCATGGAAGGAGCCTTGCGTGTTTGAAGAAGAAGACAGTAGGAAAGCAGAGATTCAGAAGATGGAGCATCTCCAAAACCTCAACCTATTCTCTATCACTGCAAAACAAGTACTTATTTCATGTTCTTTTACTTTTCACAATCAATCCTGATAATTTCTGATATCCTGACTAAGATTTACAAGATAAACATAGCTTGCTTCAAGCTGACAATCTCCGTGGGATCGACCCTTACTCACGTAAGGTATTACTTGGACGACCCAGTGCACTTGCTGGTTAGTTGTGCGGGGTTGCAAAAGTGTGA
Organism: Arachis duranensis; assembly: GCF_000817695.3. Taxonomy (NCBI): domain Eukaryota; kingdom Viridiplantae; phylum Streptophyta; class Magnoliopsida; order Fabales; family Fabaceae; genus Arachis; species Arachis duranensis. Next base: position 42,836,432 of record NC_029773.3, on the reverse strand, counting down.
TTGCAATTTCGTGCACCAACTAGCTACTAGGGTTTACAGAAGTAAGTGATTGATGCAGAAATCCACTTCCGGGGCCCACTTGGTGTGTGCTTAGGCTGAGCTTGAGTTTTACACGTGCAGAGGCTTCTTTTGGAGTTGAACGCCAATTTGTAACGTGTTTTTGGCGTTCAACTCTGGTTCGTGACGTGTTTTTGGCGTTTGACTCCAGAATGCTGCATGGAACTGTCATTGAGCGCCAGTTTACGTAATCTAATCTCGAATAAAGTATGGACTATTATATATTGCTGGAAAGCTTTGGATGTCTACTTTCCAACGCTGTTGAGTGCAGGGAGGTCAGAATCCAATAGCATCAGTAGTCCTTTGTCAGCCTTTTATCAGAGTTTTGCTCAGGTCCCTCAATTTCAGCCAGAAATTACCTGAAATCACAGAAAAACACACAGACTCATAGTAAAGTCCAGAAATGTGAATTTAGCATAAAAACTAATGAAAACATCCCTAAAAGAAACTATATCCTATTAAAAACTACCTAAAAACAATGCCAAAAAGCGTATAAATTATCCGCTCATCAGTTTCGAACAATAACTCCACACAGCTCTCAATAGTTTCGGTCCTTTATATATAATCCAACCCGCTTCCGCTGCATCACTCTGATTTGTTTGTCTTCAAGAATTTGTAATTTGATGCCACTACCTCACGTAGCAATCTTACGTTGGTTCCGATTTAATTACCTTAAATCCTAATTTGTCACTTCTATCTTAAGTACAAATAAACGCAATGTCACAACATCGTATATCATAATTGAAATTACGTTAGCGGTTTTGCGACTACCTCCACCTCGTGGTGACTGACCGGCACCCTAAGTTCTTCCTTGTGGACAGTTCCAGGACATATGCCCAGGACGACCGCACTTATAGCATAATCCCGAACCAAAATAACACGGCCTATTCGGGTGATAGCTTCTACATTTCTGACAACCTGAATTATCTGAAGCAGCCGCTGACTGTTTTCCTTTTCTCTTGAATTCTTGGCCCCTTGGTGCAAAGCTCTGATTACGTTCCTTTTGGTGAAATTCCTGGCCATCATTTCTTTCCAAAGCAACCTTCTTTAAACACTCTTCTGCAACCCTACTCTTGTTTACCAAGTCTGAGAAAACTCTGATCTCCATCGGACCCACTGAACTCAGTATATCACTCCAGAGTCCCCCTTCATATTTGATGCATTTCCATTCCTCAAAGTCTTCCGGAGCACCTTGACAAATCTTGGAAAATCGACATAATTCCTCAAACTTGTTTGTATATTCGGCTACAGACATTTGACCCTGCTTCAATTGCAACAATTCAAGCTCCTTAGTTGTCCTGACCGAATTGGGGAAGTATTTTTGTAGAATTCCATTTGGAAAGTGGTGCACGAAATTGTGATCATCAATGGCGCCATCAACATGGTACGCTCAATTGTAATCTCAACTCTTTATCACAACTTCGCACAACTAATCAGCAAGTGCAATGGGTCGTCCAAGTAATAAACCTTACGCGAGTAAGGGTCGATCCCACAGAGATTGTTGGTATGAAGCAAGCTATGGTCATCTTGTAAATCTCAGTCAGGCAGATTCAAATGGTTATGGAGGATTGATAATTAAAAGATGAATAAAACATAAAATAAAGATAGAGATACTTATGTAATTCATTGGTGAGAATTTCAGATAAGCGTATGGAGATGCTTTGTCCCTTTCGTCTCTCTGCTTTCCTACTGTCTTCATCCAATCCTTCTCCTTTCCATGGCAAGCTGTATGTTGGGCATCACCATTGTCAATGGCTACAGTCCCGTCCTCTCAGTGAAAATGTTCAACGCACTCTATCACAGCACGGCTATTCAGCTGTCGGTTCTCGATCATGTCAGAATAGAATCCAGTGATTCTTTTGCGTCTGTCACTAACACCCCACAATCGCGAGTTTGAAGCTCGTCACAGTCATTCAATCCCCAAATCTTACTCAGAATACCATGGACAAGGTTTAGACCTTCCGGATTCTCTTGAATGCCGCCATCAATTCTAGCTTATACCACGAAGATTCTGATTAAGGAATCCAAGAGATAAACATTCAAGCCTTGTTTGCTTGTAGAACGGAAGTGGATGTCAGGCACGCGTTCATAAGTGAGAATGATGATGAGCGTCAGATAATCATCACATTCATCATGTTCTTGGGTGCAAATGAATATCTTAGAACAAGAATAAGCTAAATTGAATAGAAGAACAATAGTAATTGCATTAATACTCAAGGTACAACAGAGCTCCACACCTTAATCTATGGTGTGTAGAAACTCCACCGTTGAAAATACATAATTGATAATGGTGATAATTGGCTTCGGCCCCCAGAGAGGGAACCAGAAGAACCAAGATCTGATCTAAGATAGCATAGGACTGATCAAAGATAAAAATACAATAGCAAAAGGTCTTATTTGTAGAGAACTAGTAGCTTAGGGTTTACAAAGATGAGTAAATGACATAAAAATCCACTTCCGGGCCCACTTGGTGTGTGATTGGGCTGAGCATTAAAGCTTTCATGTGTAGAGACTATTCTTGGAGTTAAACGCCAGCTTTTGTGCCAGTTTGGGCGTTTAACTCCCATTCTTGTGCCAGTTCCGGCATTAAACGCCAGAATTCTTGAGCTGAATTGAAACGCCTGTTTGGGCCATCAAATCTCGAGCAAAGTATAGACTATTATTCATTGCTAGAAAGCTCAGGATGTCTACTTTATAACGCAATTAAGAGCGTGCCAATTGAGCTTCTGTAGCTCCAGAAAATTCACTTCGAGTGCAGGGAGGTAAGAATCCAACAGCATCTTCAGTCCTTTCTCAGCCTCTGAATCAGATTTTTGCTCAGGTCCCTCAATTTCAGCCAGAAAATACCTGAAATCACAGAAAAACACACAAACTCATAGTAAAGTCCAGAAAAGTGAATTTTAACTAAAAACTAATAAAAATATAATAAAAACTAACTAAAACATACTAAAAACATACTAAAATCAATGCCAAAAAGAGTATAAATTATCCGCTCATCATAACACCAAACTTAAATTGTTGCTTGTCCCCAAGCAACTGAAAATCAAATAAGATAAAAAGAAGAGAATATGCAATGAATTCCAAAAACATCTATGAAGATC
>NC_029773.3:42832140-42832531 GCF_000817695.3 Arachis duranensis | reverse complement strand
CTTTAATAATGGAGAATATGTTGGAGTTTTGGAGATGCTTTGTCCTCTGAATTTCAACTTTTCCTTGAAATCCTTTTCCCACACGCAAGATTCCTTCCATGGCAAGCTCTATGTAGGGTGTCACCGTTGTCAATGGCTACTTCCCATCCTCTCAGTGAAAATGTTTCTATGCTCTGTCACAGCACGGCTAATCATCTGTCGGTTCTCAATCAGGTTGGAATAAAATCCCTTGATTCTTTTGCGCTTGTCATCACGTCCAGCCTTCAGGAGTTTGAAGCTCATCACAGTCATTCAATCCCAGAATCCTACTCGGAATACCATAGACAAGGTTTAGACTTTCCGGATCCTCATGAATGCCGCCATCTATCTAGCTTATACCACGAAGATTCTA
>NC_029773.3:42831356-42831885 GCF_000817695.3 Arachis duranensis | reverse complement strand
CAGCAGAGCTCCACACCCTTAATCTATGGTGTGCAGAAACTCCACCGTTGAAAATACATAAGCAAAGGGTTCAGGCATGGCCGAATGGCCAGCCCCCTGAATGTGATCAATAGCCTCCTAAGATGAAGAATAAAACAAAACTGAGACCACAGATGTCTAATACAATAGTAAATTATCCTATTTATACTAGACTAGCTACTAGGGTTTACATGAGTAAGTATTTGATGCATAAATTCACTTCTGGGGCCCACTTGGTGTATGTTTGGGCTGAGCTTGATCTATCCACGAGCTGAGGCTTTTCTTGGAGTTGTACTCCAAGTTATAACATGTTTTGGGCGTTCAACTCCGGATCATGACGTTTTTCTGGCGTTTAACTCCAGACAGCAGCATGTACTTGGCGTTCAACGCCAAGTTACGTCGTCAATTTCCGAATAAAGTATGGGCTATTATATATTGCTGGAAGCTCTGGATGTCTACCTTCCAACTCCGTTGAGAGAACCCCAATTGGAGTTCTGTAGCTCCAGAAAAT
>NC_029773.3:42830963-42831203 GCF_000817695.3 Arachis duranensis | reverse complement strand
AGAAATTACCTGAAATCACAGAAAAATACACAAACTCATAGTAAAGTCCAGAAATGTGAATTTAACATAAAAACTAATGAACACATCCCTAAAAGTAGCTTGAACTTACTAAAAACTACCTAAAAACAATGCCAAAAAGCGTATAAATTATCCGCTCATCACAACACCAAACTAAAATTGTTGCTTGTCCCCAAGCAACTGAAAATCAATTAGGATAAAAAGAAGAGAATATACTATAAA
>NC_029773.3:42830583-42830851 GCF_000817695.3 Arachis duranensis | reverse complement strand
TTTTTGCTTCTGAACAGTTTTGGCATCTCACTTTTTCCTTTGAAGTTTAGAATGATTCGCTTCTCTAGGAACTTAGAATTTTAGATAGTGTTATTGACTTTCCTAGTTAAGCATGTTGATTCTTGAACACAGCTACTTATGAGTCTTGGGCGTGGCCCTAAGCACTTTGTTTTCCAGTATTACCACCGGATACATAAATGCCACAGACACATAACTGGGTGAACCTTTTCAGATTGTGACTCAACTTTGCTAAAGTCCCCAGTTAGAG
>NC_029773.3:42830168-42830491 GCF_000817695.3 Arachis duranensis | reverse complement strand
CCACTCAGTCTCAAGCTTTTCACTTGGACCTTCATGACACAAGCACATGGTTAGGGACAGCTTGATGTAGCCGCTTAGGCTAAAAAATTGGGCCCTCCTATCCATTGATGCTCAAAGCCTTGGATCCTTTTTACCCTTGCCTTTTGGTTTTAAGGGCTATTGGCTTTTTCTGCTTGCTTTTTCTTTTTCTTTCTATTTTTTTTCTTTTTTCGCCATTTTTTTTCACAAGCTTTTTGCTTTTTTCACTGCTTTTTCTTGCTTCAAGAATCAATTTCATGATTTTTTTCAGATCATCAATAACATTTCTCTTTGTTCATCATTCT
>NC_029773.3:42829150-42829761 GCF_000817695.3 Arachis duranensis | reverse complement strand
TGAATCATGATGGCCCGATCCACAGTAACTTCAGATCGGTTGCTAGTAGGAATGATGGAGCGTTGAATGAACTCCAACCATCCTCTAGCCACAGGCTTGAGGTCCAGTCTTCTTAGTTGAACTAGCTTGCCTTTGGAGTCTATTCTCCATTGAGCTCCTTCCAAACATATGTCCATTAGGACTTGGTCCAACCTTTGATTAAAATTGACCCTTCTAGTGTAGGGGCGTTCATCTCCTTGCATCATGGGCAAGTGAAACGCCAACCTCACATTTTCCGGACTAAAATCTAAGTATTTCCCCCGAACCATTGTGATATAGTTCTTTGGATTCGGGTTCATACTTTGATCATGGTTCCTAGTGATCCATGCATTGGCATAGAACTATTGAACCATTACGATTCTGACTTGTTGCATGGGGTTGGTTAAGACTTCCCAACCTCTTCTTCGGATCTCATGTCGGATCTCCGGATACTGATTTTTCTTGAGCTTGAAAGGGACCTCAGGGATCACCTTCTTCTTTGCCACAACATCGTAGAAGTGGTCTTGATGGCTTTTGGAGATGAATCTTTCCATCTCCCATGACTCGGAGGTGGAAGCTCTTGTCTTCCCTTT
>NC_029773.3:42827410-42828943 GCF_000817695.3 Arachis duranensis | reverse complement strand
GTTCGGTCAAGGTGAAGAAGAGGGGGTTGTGTTGTGTGAAAATGAAGTAGAATGGAAGGGTATATATAGGGAGAGGGGGTAATGTGTATTCAGCCATTTAGGGTGGGAATGGGTGGGAAAATGGTTTTGAATTTTTGAAGGTAGGTGGGGTTTATGGGGAAGAGTGGATGGATGTGAGTGGTGAAGGGGGTGATTGGGAAGAGGAATTGAGGTGATTGGTGAAGAGTGTTGGGAAGTGTGACATGGGGAATACAAATCACAAAAATAGGATTAGGAGGTAAGGAGGGAATATAGTAGGTGGGGATCCTGTGGGGTCCACAGATCCTGAGGTGATCCTGCGGGGTCCACAGATCCTGAGGTGTCAAGGAATTCCATCCCTGCACCAAATAGGCATGTAAAATGCCTTTGCACACCATTCTGGCATTTAAACGCCCATTGGTGCACGTTCTGGGCGTTCAACGCCCATGTAAAGCATGTTTCTGGCATTGAACACTAGTTTCATGCTTGTTACTGGCGTTCAGCGCCAGCTTTTCTTCTCTAGGCACATTCCTGGCATTCAGCGCCAGAATGTTGCTTATTTCTGGCGTTTAGCGCTAGAATGATGCTCTGTTCTGACGTTGAACGCCGGCCAGATGCATCTTACTGGCGTTGAACGCCAGCCTGTGCGTCCTCCAGGGTGTGAATTTTTTTCTTCTGCTGTTTTTGATTTTGTTTTTAATTTTTATGATTTTTTTCGTGACTCCTCATGATCATGTACCTAATGCAACATAAAATAACAATAAAATAAAAATTAGATAAATAAAATTGGGTTGCCTCCCAACAAGCGCTTCTTTAATGTCAATAGCTTGACAGTGGCTCTCATGGAGCCACAAGGTGATTAGGTCAATGTTAGTGTAGTCCCCACACCAAACTTAGAGTTTGGATATGGGATCTTAATACCAAACTTAGAGTTTGGTTGTGGCCTCCCAACACCAAACTTAGAGTTTGACTGTGGGGGTTCTTCTTGACTCTGAACTGAGAGAAGCTCTTCATGCTTACTCTCTTTTGTCACAGAGGGATGGCCATGTGCCTTAAACACAAGGTAGTCCCCGTTCAATTGAAGGACTAATTCACCTCTATTGACATCTATCACAGCTTCTGTTGTCGCTAGGAAAGGTCTTCCAAGGATGATGCATTCATCCTCTTCCTTCCTAGTGTCTAAGATTATGAAATCAGTAGGGATGTAAAGGCCTTCAACCTTTACTAACACGTCCTCTACTATTCCATAAGCTTGTGTCAATGACTTGTCTGCCAATTGTAATGAGAACAAGGCAGGTTGTACCTCAATGATCCCCAGCTTTTCCATTACAGAGAGTGGCATAAGATTTATCCCTGAACCCAGATCACATAGAGCCTTTTCAAAGGTCATGGTGCCTATAGTACAAGGTATTAAGAACTTGCCAGGATCTTGTTTCTTTTGAGGTAGAGTTTTCTGAATCCAAGCATCTAGTTCACTAATGAGCAAGGGAGGTTCACTTTCCCAAGTCTCATTAC
>NC_029773.3:42809958-42827184 GCF_000817695.3 Arachis duranensis | reverse complement strand
ACTTGTGCCTCTAGATTTCTGATGGAGGATCTTGTTTCATTCATGAAACTGAAAGTGGCCTTTGACAGATCAGAGACTATATTGGCTAAATTAGAAGTGTTTTGTTCAGAATTCTCTATCTGTTGCTGAGAAGATGATGGATATGGCTTACTATTGTTTAGCCTAGTGCGTCCACCATTGTTAAAGCTTTGTTGAGGCTTTTGTTGATCCATCCATGAGAAATTTGGATGATTTCTCCGTGATGGATTATAGGTGTTTCCATAAGGTTCACCCATGTAATTAACCTCTGCCATTGCAGGGTTCTCAGGATCATAAGCTTCTTCAGAAGCTGCCTCTTTAGTACTGTTGGATGCATGTTGCCATCCATTCAGACTTTGAGAGATCATGTTGACCTGTTGATTCAACACTTTGTTCTGAGCCAATATGGCATTCAGAGCATCAATTTCAAGAGCTCCTTTCTTCTGAGGTATCCCATTATTCACGGAATTCCTCTCAGAAGTGTACATGAATTGGTTATTTGCAACCATGTCAATGAGTTCTTGAGCCTCTTCAGGCGTTTTCTTTAGGTGAATAGATCCACCTGCAGAATGGTCCAATGACATTTTCAAAAATTCAGATAGACCATAATAGAATATATCTAATGTGGTCCATTCTGAAAACATGTCAGATGGACATCTTTTGGTCAGCTGCTTGTATCTTTCCCAAGCTTCATAGAGGGATTCACCATCTTTTTGCTTGAAGGTTTGAACATCCACTCTTAGCTTGCTCAGCTTTTGAGGAGGAAAGAATTTATCCAAGAAGGCTTTCTAGCTATGTCTTTTACAGCAAAAGGGAAAAGCATGAGTCTGTAGACTTCAGGATCAACTCCATTCGTCTTTACAGTCTCACAGATCTGCAAGAACTCAGTTAAAAACTGATAAGGATCTTCAGATGGAAGTCCATAAAACTTGCAGTTTTGTTGCATTAAGGCAACTAGCTGAGGTTTCAGCTCAAAGTTATTGGCTCCAATGGCAGGAATGGAGATGCTTCTTCCATCAAACTTGGACGTTGGCTTTGTGAAGTCACCAAGCATTCTCCTTGCATTATTATTATTTTCGGCTGCCATCTCCTTCTCTTGTTCTAATATTTCTAAAAGGTTACCTTTAGATTGTTGTAATTTAGCTTCTCTTAATTTTCTCTTCAGAGTCCTTTCAGGTTCTGGATCAATTTCAACAAGAGTGCCTTTATCCTTTCTCCTGCTCATATGAAAGAGAAGAAAACAAGAAGAGAAGAGGAATCCTCTACGTCACAGTATAGAGATTCCTTTATGTTAGTAGAAAAAGAAAGGAGAGAAGAAAGTAGAAGAAGGGATTCGGATATTAGGTGGAGAGGGGTGAAGAAAAGTGTTAGTAATTAAATAATTAAATAGAATAAGAATAGAGAGGGAGAATTTCGAAAATAATTTTGAAAAAGAGGTTAGTAATTTTCGAAAATTGGAGATAAGATAAGATTAAAATTAAAATTTAAAACAAAAAAGAATTTTTGAAAAAGAGAGAAGTATTTTCGAAAATTAGAGAGGGAAGAGTAGTTAGTTGGTTTTGAAAAAGATAGGAAACAAACAAAAAGTTAGTTAGTTGATTGAAAAAGATATTAAAATCAAATTTGAAAAAGATAAGAAGATAAGAAGTTAGATAAGATATTTTGAAATCAACTTTTGAAAAAAGATAAATTTTTTTTGAAAAAGATAAGATAAAAGATAAAAAGATTTAATTTTTTAAAATGACTTAACTAACAAGAAACTACAAGATAAGATTCTAGAACTTAAAGATTGAACCTTTCTTAACAAGAAAGTAACAAACTTCAAATTTTTGAACCAATCACATTAATTGTTAGCTAATTTTCAAAAATTAGATGTAAAGATAAGAAAAAGATTTTGAAAATAATTTGAAAAAGAATTTTTGAAATTTTCAAAAAATAGAAGAAAATGAAAAAGATATAATTTTTGAAAGAGATTTTAAAAAGATAAGATTTTTAAATTTAAATATTGACTTGACTTGTAAGAAACAACTATTTTTTTTTTTAAATTTTTGACCAAGTCAACCCAAAATTTCGAAAATTTGGAGGGAAATAAGGAAAAGATATTTTTTTATTTTTGAAATTTTAAAGATGAAAAACACAAAAATGACCCAAAACATGAAAATTTTGGATCAAGACACAAGATGCATGCAAGAATGCTATGAATGTCAAGATGAACACCAAGAACACTTTGAAGATCATGATGAACATCAAGAACATAATTTTGAAAAATTTTTGATGCAAAGAAAACATGCAAGACACCAAACTTAGAAATTTTTAATGCTTGGAAAATATGAATGCAAAAATGCACATGAAAAACAACAAAAGACACAAAACAAGAAATCATCAAGATCAAACAAGAAGACTTACCAAGAACAACTTGAAGATCATGTTGCATGAATTTTCGAAAAATGCATGAAAAATTTTTTTAAAGCATGCAATTGACACCAAACTTAAAAATTAACACAAGAACTTAGAAAAAGAAACACAAAATATTTTTTATTTTTATGATTTTCTAATTTTTTTGTATTTTTATTTTAATTTTTTCGAAAAACATGGTTAGAAAAATGAAAAAGAAAAGAAAAATTCTGAAAAAGATTTTTGAAAAGAAAATTACCTAATCTGAGCAACAAGATGAACCGTCAGTTGTCCATACTCGAACAACCCCGGCAACGGCGCCAAAAACTTGGTGGACGAAATTGTGATCACATCAATGTAGTATTCTTTGTTGTTGTATGGAATCATTATTATGGCACTTATGTGTGAACACAAGTCCGTTCAACTAACCAGCAAGTGTACTGGGTCGTCCAAGTAATACCTTACGTGAGTAAGGGTCGATCCCACAGAGATTGTTGGTATGAAGCAAGCTATGGTCACCTTGTAAATCTCAGTCAGGTGGATTCAAGTATAATTGGATTGGTTTATGATGAGTTCGAAAATTAATAATAAATAGAAAATAAAAAGGGATAGAAATACTTATGTAAAGCAATAGTGGGAATTTCAGATAAGTGTGTGAAGATGCTGTGCTCCTCTCGTATCTCTATTTTCTTATTACATTCATCCAATCCTTCCTACTCCTTTCCATGGCAAGCTGTATGTAGGGCATCACCGATGTGAATGGCTACAACCCATCCTCTCAATGAAAACGTTCCTATGCTCTGTCACAGCACGGCTAATCATCTGTCGATTCTCAATCAGGTTGGAATAGAATCCCTTGATTCTTTTGCGATTGTCATCACGCCCAGCCTTCAGGAGTTTGAAGCTCGTCACAGTCATTCAATCCCAGAATCCTACTCGGAATACCATAGACAAGGTTTAGACTTTCCGGATCCTCATGAATGCCGCCATCTATCTAGCATATACCACGAAGATTCTGTTGGGGAATCTAAGAGATATGCGTCCGGCCTAGAGTAGAACGGAAGTGGTTGTCAATCACGCGCGTTCATAGGTGAGAATGATGATGAGTGTCACGGATCATCACATTCATCAAAGTCAAGTATAACGTATATCTTGGAATAAGAATAGAAGAGAATTGAATAGGAAGTAATAATAATTGTATTGAAACTTGAGGTACAGCAGAGCTCCACACCCTTAATCTATGGTGTGCAGAAACTCCACTGTTGAAAATACATAAGTGAAAGGTTCAGGCATGGCCGAATGGCCAGCCCCCTGAATGTGATCAATAGCCTCCTAAGATGAAGAATAAAACAAAATTGAGACCAAAGATGTCTAATACAATAGTAAATTATCCTATTTATACTAGACTATCTACTAGGGTTTACATGAGTAAGTATTTGATGCATAAATTCACTTTTGGGGCCCACTTGGTGTATGTTTGGGCTGAGCTTGATCTATCCACGAGCTGAGGCTTTTCTTGGAGTTGAACTCCAAGTTATAACGTGTTTTGGGTGTTCAACTCTGGATCATGACGTTTTTCTGGCGTTTAACTCCAGACAGCAGCATGTACTTGGCGTTCAACGCCAAGTTACGTCGTCAATTTCCGAATAAAGTATGGATTATTATATATTGCTGGAAAGTTCTGGATGTCTACTTTCCAACGCCGTTGAGAGCGCGCCAATTGGATTCTGTAGCTCCAAAAAATCCATTTCGAGTGCAGGGAGGTCAGATTCCAACAGCATCAGCAGTCCTTTTGTCAGCCTTTTTCAGAGTTTTGCTCAAATCCCTCAATTTCAGTCAGAAATTAGCTGAAATCACAAAAAAACACACAAACTCATAGTAAAGTCCAGAAATGTGAATTTAACATAAAAACTAATGAAAACATCCCTAAAAGTAGCTTGAACTTACTAAAAACTACCTAAAAACAATGCCAAAAAGCGTATAAATTATCCGCTCATCAATAAGCATAAAAATTCGAAAAATAGAAAAACAAAGAACAAGGAGATTAAAGAACGGGTCTACCTTAGTGATGGCGGCTTGTTCCTTCTCTTGAAGATCTTATGGAGTGCTTGAGCTCCTCAATGTCTCTTCCTTGCCTTTGTTGCTCCTCTCTCATGATTCTTTGATCTTCTCTAATTTCATGGAGGAGGATGGAATGTTCTTGGTGCTCCACCCTTAGTTGTCCCATGTTGGAACTCAATTCTCCTAGGGAGGTGTTGATTTGATCCCAATAGTTTTGTGGAGGAAAGTGCATCCCTTGAGGCATCTCAGGGATTTCATGATGAGGAATTTCCTCATGTCCACGAGTGGGATCTCTTGTTTGCTCCATCCTCTTCTTAGTGATGGGCTTGTCCTCATCAATGAGGATGTCTCCCTCTATGTTAATTCCAACTGAATTACAGAGGTGACAAATGAGATGAGGGAAGGCTAAACTTCCCAAGGTAGAGGACTTGTCCGCCACCTTATAAAGTTCTTGGGATATAACCTCATGAACTTCTACTTCTTCTCCAATCATGATGCTATGAATCATGATAGCTCGGTCTATAGTAACTTCGGACTGGTTGCTAGTGGGAATGATTGAGCGTTGGATAAACTCCAACCATCCCCTAGCCACGGGCTTGAGGTCATGCCTTCTCAGTTGAACCAGCTTCCCTCTTGAATCTCTCTTCCATTGAGCGCTCTCTTCACAAATGTCTATGAGGACTTGGTCCAACCTTTGATCAAAGTTGACCCTTCTAGTGTAGGGGTGTTCATCTCCTTGCATCATGGGCAAGTTGAATGCCAACCTTACATTTTCTGGACTAAAATCTAAGCATTTTCCCCGAACCATTGTAAGCCAATTCTTTGGGTTCGGGTTCACACTTTGATCATGGTTCTTGGTGATCCGTGCATTGGCATAGAACTCTTGAACCATTAAGATTCCAACTTGTTGAATGGGGTTGGTAAGAACTTCCCAACCTCTTCTTTGGATCTCATGTCGGATCTCCGAATATTCACTCTTTTTGAGTTTGAAAGGGACCTCGGGGATCACCTTCTTCATGGCCACAACTTCATAGATGTTGTCTTGATGCACCCTTGAGATGAATCTCTCCATCTCCCATGACTCGAAGGTGGAAGCTTTTGCCTTCCCTTTCCTCTTTCTAGAGGTTTCTCCGGGCTTAGGTGCCATAAATGGTTATGGAAAAATAAAAAGCAATGCTTTTACCACACCAAACTTAGAAGGTTTGCTCGTCCCCGAGCAAAAGAAGAAAGAAGAGAGTAGAAGAAGAAGAAATAGAGGAGATGGAGGTGGCTTTGTTTTTCGGCCAAGGGGGAGAAGTAGTGTGTAGGTTGTGTGAAAATGAAGGAGTGAAGATGGGTTTATATAGGGGTGGAGAGAGGGGTAAGGTTCGACCATTATGGGTGGGTTTGGGAGGGAAAGTGGTTTGAATTTGGATGGTGAGGTAGGTGGGGTTTTATGAAGGATGGATGTGAATAGTGAAGAGAATGGTGGGATTTTATAGGTGAGGGGTTTTGGGGAAGAGGTGTTGAGGTGATTGGTGAATGGGTGAAGAAGAGAGAGAGTGGTGGGGTAGGTGGGGATCCTGTGGGGTCCACAGATCCTGAGGTGTCAAGGATAATTCATCCCTGCACCAAGTGGCAAAAAAAATACTCCTTCTGCCAATCCTGGCGTTAAACGCCGGGCTGTTACCCATTTCTGGTATTTAACGCCAGCTTGGTGCCCATTCCTGGCGTTAAACGCCAGTCTGGTGCCCCTTTCTAGTGTTAAGCGCCCAGAATGGTGCCAGACTGGGCGTTAAACGCCCATTTTGCTATCTTCACTGGCGTTTAAACGCCAGCAAATTTTCCTCCAGGGTGTGCTATTTTTTCTTTCTATTTTTCATTCTGTTTTTGCTTTTTCAATTGATTTTGTGACTTCCCATGATCATCAACCTATAGAAAACATAAAATAACAAAGGAAAATAAATAAATATAACATTGGGTTGCCTCCCAACAAGCGCTTCTTTAATGTCAGTAGCTTGACAGTGGGCTCTCATGGAGCCTCACAGATACTCAGAGCAATGTTGGAACCTCCTAATACCAAACTTAGAGTTTGAATGTGGGGGTTCAACACCAAACTTAGAAGTTGGTTGTGGCCTCCCAACACCAAACATAGAGTTTGACCGTGGGGGCTCTGTTTGACTCTATTTTAAGGGAAGCTATTCATGCTTCCTCTCCATGGTTACAGAGGAATATCCTTGAGCCTTAAACAGAAAGGATTCTTCATTCACTTGAATGATCAATTCTCCTCTGTCAACATCAATCACAGCCTTTGCTGTGGCTAGGAAGGGTCTGCCAAGGATGATGGATTCATCCATGCACTTCCCAGTCTCTAGGACTATGAAATCAGCAGGGATGTAATGGTCTTCAATCTTTACCAGAACATCATCTACAAGTCCATAATCTTGTTTTCTTGAATTGTCTGCCATCTCTAGTGAGATTCTTGCAGCTTGTACCTCAAAGATCCCTAGCTTCTCCATTACAGAGAGAGGCATGAGGTTTATGCTTGACCCTAGGTCACACAGAGCCTTCTCAAAGGTCATGGTGCCTATGGTACAAGGTATTAAGAACTTCCCAGGGTCCTGTCTCTTTAGAGGTAATCTCTGCCTAGTCAAGTCATCCAGTTCTTTGGTGAGCAAAGGGGGTTCATCCTCCCAAGTCTCATTACCAAATAACTTGTCATTTAGCTTCATGATTGCTCCAAGGTACTTAGCAACCTGCTCTTTAGTGACATCTTCATCCTCTTCAGATGAGGAATACTCATCAGAGCTCATGAATGGCAGAAGTAGATCCAATGGAATCTCTATGGTCCTAGTGTGAGCCTCAGATTCCCATAGTTCCTCATTAGGGAACTCATTGGAGGCCAGTGGACGTCCATTGAGGTCTTCCTCAGTGGCGATCACTGCCTCTTCCTCCTCTCCAAATTTGGCCATGTTGATGGCCTTGCACTCTCCTTTTGGATTCTCCTCTGTATTGCTTGGAAGAGTACTAGGAGAGAGTTCAGTAACTTTCTTACTCAGCTGACCCACTTGTGCCTCCAAGTTTCTAATGGAGGACCTTGTTTCAGTCATGAAACTTTGAGTGGTTTTGATTAGATCAGAGACCATGGTTGCTAAGTCAGAGTGGCTCTGCTTAGAATTCTCTGTCTGTTGTTGAGAAGATGATGGAAAAGGCTTTCCATTGCCAAACCTGTTTCTTCCACCATTATTGTTGTTGAAACCTTGTTGAGGTCTCTGTTGATCCTTCCATGAGAGATTTGGATGAGTTCTCCATGAAGGATTATAGGTATTCCCATAGGGTTCTCCCATGTAATTCAGCTCTTCCATTGATGGGTTCTCAGGATCATAAGCTTCTTCTTCAGATGAAGCGTCCTTAGTACTGCCTGGTGCAGCTTGCATTCCAGACAGACTTTGAGAAATCATATTGACTTGCTGAGTCAATATTTTGTTCTGAGCCAATATGGCATTCAGAGTATCAATCTCAAGAACTCCTTTCTTCTCATTCGTCCCATTGTTCACAGGATTCCTTTTAGAAGTGTACATGAATTGGTTATTTGCAACCATTTCAATGAGTTCTTGAGCTTCTGCAGGCGTCTTCTTCAGATGAAGAGATCCTCCAGCAGAGCTGTCCAATGACATCTTGGACAGTTCAGACAGACCATCATAGAAGATACCTATGATGCTCCATTCTGAAAGCATGTCAGAAGGACATTTTCTGATCAATTGTTTGTATCTTTCCCAAGATTTATAGAGGGATTCACCTTTCTTCTGTCTGAAGGTTTGGACTTCCACTCTAAGCTTACTCAATTTTTGAGGTGGAAAGAACTTTGCCAAGAAGGCATTGACTGGCTTTTCCCAAGAATTCAGGCTTTCCCTAGGTTGTGAGTCCAACCATATCCTAGCTCTGTCTCTTACAGCAAAAGGGAATAGCATAAGTCTGTAGACCTCAGGGTCAACCCTATTGGTCTTGACAGTGTCACAAATTTGCAAGAATTCAGCTAAAAACTGATGAGGATCTTCCAATAGAAGTCCATGGAACTTGCAATTCTGTTGCATTAGAGAAACTAATTGAGGCTTAAGCTCAAAGTTGTTTGCTCCAATGGTAGGGATAGAGATTCTTCTCCCATAGAAGTCGGGAGTAGGTGCAGTAAAGTCACCCAGCACCTTCCTTGCATTGTTGGCATTGTTGTTGTTTTCGGCTGCCATGTCTTCTTCTTGTTTGAAGATTTCTGTTAGGTCCTCTACAGAGAGTAGTGCTTTAGCTTCTCTTAGCTTTTACTTCACGGTCCTTTCAGGTTCAGGGTCAGCCTCAACAAGAATGCTTTTGTCTTCGCTCCTGCTCATATGAAAGAGAAGAGAACAAGAAAGTATGGAATCCTCTATGTCACAAGATAGAGATTCCTTGAGATGTCAGAGGAAAAGAAGAATAGAAGGAGGAGGTAGAAGAATTCAAACTTGTCAAGAGGGATAGAGTTTGAATTGTGCATTGAGAAGGAGTGTTAGTCCATAAATTGAGTGATGTGAGAAGAGGGGAAGAATTTTCGAAAATAAAGTAAGAGATTTTGAAATAATTAAAAGAAATTTTGAAAAAGTGTTTGGTGATTTTCGAAAACTAAGATTGAGAAAGTAATTAAGTAATTTTTGAAAAAGATTTTGAAATTAGAAATCAAAAAGATATGATTGAAGACTATTTTGAAAAAGATGTGATTAAAAATATATGATTGAAAAGTTATGGTTTTAAAGAGATATGATTGAAAAACAATTTAAAAGATTTGATTTTTAAAATTAATGACTTGGCTAACAAGAAATTTAAAAGATATGATTCAGACATTAAACCTTTCTCAACAGAAAAGGCAACATACTTGAAATGTTTGAATCAAATCATTAATTGTTAGCAAGTATTTTTGAAAAATGGAACGAAATTGATTTTGAAAATATATGATTGAAAAGAAATGATTTGAAAAAGATTTGATTTTGAAAAATTATGAAAACTTGAAAAAAAATTTGAATTGAAAAAAAAAATCTTCCCTCTTGTGCCATCCTGGCGTTAAATCTGGCGTTTAACGCCCAAAATGCTACCCCTTTGGGCGTTAAACGCCCAGCCAGGTACCCTGGCTGGCGTTTAAACACCAGTTTTCCTTCCTCACTGGGTGTTTTGAACGCCCAGCTTTTTCTGTGTAATTCCTCTGCTGCATGTTCTGAATCTTCAATTCTCTGTATTATTGACTTGAAAAGACACAAATTATAATTTTTTTGAATTTTTAATGATAAGGAATAATCAAAATGCAACTAAAATCAAATAAACAATGCATGCAAGACACCAAACTTAGAAGTTTGTATACTACTGACACTAACAAATCGAGAATGCATATAAGAAACAACAAAACACACAAAACAATAGAATTTAAAGATCAGAGTAAGGAAATCATCAAGAACAACTTGAAGATTAATGAAGACACATGAATGAATTCGAAAAATGCAAGAAGAACAGAAACATGCAATTGACACCAAACTTAAAATTAGACAGTAAACTCAAACAAGAAACATCAAATATTTTTTTTTTATGATTTTATAAAAAAATTTTTGGATTTTTTCGAAAATTATATGGAAAAAGGAAACAAAGAGATTCAAAATTTTTAATAAGAATTCCAGGAATCATGCAATGTTAGTCTAAAGCTTTAGTCTAAAGAAATTAGACATAGCTAGCCAAGCTTTAGCAGGACATTACATTCAAGAGCTAAATTGATGAGAATCAATCAGCTTTGGTGATGATGAAAACATCACCTTGAAACTCTAGAATTCACTCTTAAAAATTCTGAAGAAAAATGCCTAATCTAAGCAACAAGATGAACCATCAGTTGTCCAAACTCAAACAATCCCCGGCAACGGCGCCAAAAACTTGGTGCATGAAATTGTGATCATCAATGGCGCCATCAACATGGTACGCTCAATTGTAATCTCAACTCTTTATCACAACTTCGCACAACTAACCAGCAAGTGCACTGGGTTGTCCAAGAAATAAACCTTACGCGAGTAAGGGTCGATCCTACGGAGATTGTTGGTATGAAGCAAGCTATGGTCATCTTGTAAATCTCAGTCAGGCGGATTAAAATGGTTATGGAGAATTGATAATTAAAAGATGAATAAAAGATAAAATAAAGATAGAGATGCTTATGTAATTCATTGGTGAGAATTTTAGATAAGCGTATGGAGATGCTTTGTCCCTTCCGTCTCTCTGCTTTCCTACTGTCTTCATCCAATCCTTCTTACTCCTTTCCATGGCAAGCTGTATGTTGGGCATCACCGTTGTCAATGGCTACAGTCCTGTCCTCTCAGTGAAAATGTTCAATGCGCTCTGTCACAGCACGGCTATTCAACTGTCGGTTCTCGATCATGTCGGAATAGAATCCAGTGATTCTTTTGTGTCTGTCACTAACGCCCCACAATCGCGAGTTTGAAACTCGTCACAGTCATTCAATCCCCGGAATATCTTAGAACAAGAATAAGCTGAATTGAATAGAAGAACAATAGTAATTGCATTAATACTCGAGGTATAGCAGAGCTCTACACCTTAATCTATGGTGTGTAGAAACTCCACCGTTGAAAATACATAAGTGATAATGGTGATCATTGGCTTCGGCCCCCAGAGAGGGAACCAGAAGAACCAAGATCTGATCTAAGATAGCATAGGACTGATCAAAGATAAAAATACAATAGCAAAAGGTCTTATTTGTAGAGAACTAGTAGCTTAGGGTTTACAAAGATTAGTAAATGACATAAAAATCCACTTCCGGGCCCACTTGGTGTGTGCTTGGGATGAGCATTAAAGCTTTCATGTGTAGAGACTTTTCTTGGAGTTAAACGCCAGCTTTTGTGCCAGTTTGGGCGTTTAACTCCCATTCTTGTGCCAGTTCCGGCGTTAAACGCCAGAATTCTTGAGCTGATTTGAAACGCCTGTTTGGGCCATCAAATCTCAGAAAAAGTATAGATTATTATATATTTCTGGAAAGCCAGGATGTCTACTTTATAATGCAATTGAGAGCGCGCAAATTGGGCTTTCGTAGCTCCAGAAAATCTACTTCGAGTGCAGGGAGGTCAGAATCCAACAGCATCTGCAGTCCTTTTCAGCCTCTGAATCAGATTTTTGCTCAGATCCCTCAATTTTAGCCAGAAAATACCTGAAATCACAGAAAAATACACAAACTCATAGTAAAGTCCAGAAAAATGAATTTTAACTAAAAACTAATAAAAATATAATAAAAACTAACTAAAACATACTAAAAACATACTAAAAACAATGCCAAAAAGCGTATAAATTATCCGCTAATCAGAAAGCATTCCAAGGTATTGCAACATCGTATTGCTGCAGCAGGCGTTGCGTATCCTGCCACCAATGCTGGGCTTCACCCGTTAACTGACAAGTTGCAAGTTTAACACGTTGATTTTTAGGGACTTGTTGTGCTCGTAAAGCCCGTTCCATCGCCTGAAATCAGTTATCTGCCTCTTTAGGGTCTGTCGTCTCTCTAAAGATGGGCGGGTTTACCTTTAGAAAGGTTGCTAAGGTCATTGGCCCCTTTTCTCCGTCACTGCCATTCCCATTACCGGCTTGATTCCCCAATGCCGCAGCCATATGCTGCATAGCAGCAGCCATATTCTCTAGGGCAGTCATAAAGTTCACGGGATTATTCTCAGGTTCCGTGTTACTAGCCCTATCTCTCCCTCGACTGTGATCGCGTCCACGAGTCGCTATTTGGTTCCTGTTCACACCAAACAAGTGATATCAAGGTGATTAGTCTCAATATCGCAATTCTAGTGTTTCAAAATTCCAACTGCATGCTCATGAACTTTATGCTATGTATATCAGGCAGATATCCTAAATAGCACATAAACACGACTCAGAATATGCTTAGAAGCATAGTCAATCAGTCTCTCAGGCTCTACAGGAACGAAGTGCTCTAATACCATACTGTAACACCCTACCATACAGAACTTTACACCTAGGATGTAAAATAGAGGTGGCGAGCTGCTACGACCTCTAAAAATAGAAATTTAATATATAATATAGTGAAAAAGGTTTAAAACTAGGAGCCTTTAAAGAAAGGGATAAAGCAAAAATCATTAAAAAAATCGAAAAGCGTAACTCTCACGAACCGATAAAGCAGACGAAGCAAGATAGCACAAGATAAGGAATTAATATACCAAGAGTTCCAAAACACATGTAACAAAGCTCAAGACTCGGCTCGTGAAGATGAACCAGCCCGAGCGAATAGGTGTATATACATATATAGATATATAGGAAAATCCAAAATACAGAAGTACAAAACCTGAATCTCCAAAATCACCTCTAAGAGGAATTAATACAGCATACATATAATAGGTGGAGACATAAAGTATCTAAGCAAATACAATTAACCAAAATAAACCCAAAAGATAAAGATCTTCGCAACATCAGAAGTTTCCAGCGTGCTTCAGCGAGGTGCCTGGTGCACGAAATTGTGATCATCAACAATGGCGCCAAAGATTTGGAGCTCTCAAACGTGAATCACACTTTGTCACAACTTCGCACAACTAACCAGCAAGTACACTGGGTCATCCAAGTAATACCTTACGTGAGTAAGGGTCGATCCCACGGAGATTGTTGGTATGAAGCAAGCTATGGTCATCTTGTAAATCTCAGTTAGGCGGATTCAAATGGTTATAATGTTTTCGAATATAAAGATAAATAAAACGTAGAATAAAGATAGAGATACTTATATAAATCATTGTTGGGAATTTCAGATAAGTGTATGGAGATGCTTTATCCCTCTTGAATCTCTACTTTCCTACTGCTTTCATCCAATCATTCTTACTCCTTTCCATGGCAAGCTGTATGTTCGTGTTTCACCGGCGTCAATGGCTACCTCCCGTCCTCCCAGTGAAAATGGTTCAAATGCTCTGTCACAGCACGGCTAATCATCTGTCGGTTCTCGATCATGTTGGAATAGGATCCATTGATCCTTTTACGTCTGTCACTACGCCCAACACTCGCGGGTTTGAAGCTCGTCACAGTCATCCCATCTCAGATCCTACTCGGAATACCATAGACAAGGTCTAGACTTTCCGGATCTTAGGAATGGCCGCCAATAATTCAAGCTTATACCACGAAGACTCCGATCTTTCGAAATGGAGGCTAAGAGATACGCGCTCAATCTAAGGTGGAACGGAAGTGGTTGTCAGGCACGCGTTCATAGGTGAGAATGATGATGAGTGTCACGGATCATCACATTCATCATGTTGAAGTGCAGTGAATATCTTAGAATAAGAATAAGTTGAATTGAATAGAAGAATAATAGTAATTGCATTAATACTTGAGGAACAGCAGAGCTCCACACCTTAATCTATGGTGTGTAGAAACTCCACCGTTGAAAATACATAAGAACAAGGTCTAGGCATGGCCGAATGGCCAGCCTCCCCAAATAACATGTGTATTCAAAAATAGGGAAAAAGACCCCTAGTACAATAGTAAAAAGTTCTATTTATACTAAACTAGTTACTAGGGTTTACAGAAATAAGTCTAAGTGCAGAAATCAACTTCCGGGGCCCTCTTTGGTGTGTGCTTGGGCTGAGCTTGAGCTTTACACATGCAGAGGATTCTCTTGGGGTTAAACGCCAAGTTGTAACATGTTTTTGGCGTTTAACTCTGGTTTGTGACGTGTTTCTGGCGTTTTACTCTAGAATGCAGCATGGAACTGGCGTTGAACGGCAGTTTACGTCATCTAAACTCAAATAAAGTGTAGACTATTATATATTGCTGGAAAGCTCTAGATATCTACTTTTCAACGCAATTGAGAGTGCACCATTTGGAGTTCTGTAGCTCCAGAAAATTTATTTTGAGTACAGGGAGGTCAGAATCCAACAGCATCAGTAGTCCTTTTTAAGCCTGAATCAGATTTTTGCTCAGATCTCTCAATTTCAGCCAGAAAATACCTGAAATCACCGAAAATCACACAAACTCATATTAAAGTCCAGAAATGTGAATTTTGCATAAAAACTAATAAAAACATCCCTAAAAGGAGCTAGATCCTACTAAAAACTACCTAAAAATAATGCCAAAAAGCGTATAAATTATCCGCTCATCACAACACCAAACTTAAATTGTTGCTTGTCCCCAAGCAACTAAAAATCAAATAGGATAAAAAGGAGAGAATATAATATAAATCCCAAAATATCAATGAATATTAATTCTAATTAGATGAGCGGGACTTGTAGCTTTTTGCTTCTGAACAGTTTTGGCATCTCACTTTATCCTTTGAAGTTTAGAATGATTGGCATCCATAGGAACTCAGAGTTCAGATAGTGTTATTGATTCTCCTAGTTAAGTATGTTGATTCTTGAACATAGCTACTTTTATGAGTCTTGGCCGTGGCCCTAAGCACTTTGTTTTCCAGTATTACCACCGGATACATAAATGCCACAGACACATGACTGGGTGAACCTTTTCAGATTGTGACTCAGCTTTGCTAAAGTCCCCAGTTAGAGGTGTCCAGAGCTCTTAAGCACACTCTTTTTGCTTTGGATCACAACTTTAACCACTCAGTCTCAAGCTTTTCACTTGGACCTTCATGACACAAGCACATGGTTAGGGACAGCTTGATTTAACCGCTTAGGCCTGGATTTTATTTCCTTGGGCCCTCCTATCCATTGATGCTCAAAGCCTTGGATCCTTTTTACCCTTGCGTTTTGGTTTTAAGGGCTATTGGTTTTTTTGCTTGCTTTTTCTTTTTCTTTCTTTAAATATATTTTTTTCCGCCACTTCTTTTAGTCCTTTTTTTCTCAAGCTTTGTTCTTCACTGCTTTTTCTTGCCTCAAGAATCAATTTTATGATTTTTTAGATCATCAAAAACATTTCTCTTTTTCATCATTCTTTCAAGAGCCAACAATTTTAACATTCATAAACAGCAAGATCAAAAATATGCATTGTTCAAGCATTCATTCAGAAAACAAAAAGTATTGCCACCACATCAATATAATTAAACTAATTTCAAGGACAATTTCGAAACTCATGTACTTCTTGTTCTTTTGTATTAAAAACATTTTTCATTTAAGAAAGGTGAAGGATTCATGGAATTATTCATAGCCTTAAGACATAGTTACTAAATACTAATGATCATGTAGTAAAGACACAAACATAGACAAACATGAAGCTTCAAAAATCAAAAAACCGAAAAATAAGAGCAAGGAGATTAAGGAATGAGTCCACCTTAGTGAGGGTAGCGTCTTCCTCTTAAAGAACCAAAGGTGCTCTTGAGCTCTTCTTATGTCTCTTCCTTGCCTCTGTTGCTTGATCCCTAGTGATTTTGGTGCTCCTATCCTTAGTTGCTCCCAATAATTGTGTGGAGGAAAATGTATCTCCTGAGGTATCTTAGGGATTTCTTGATGAGGGAATTCCTTATGCTTTTATTGCGGTCCATGAGGGGGCTCTCTTGATGTGCAGTCAAATGCTCTACTACTGAGCTATAGACCCTTGAGATGAATCTCTCCATCTCTCATGACTCGGAGGTAGAAGCTTTTGTCTTCCCTTTCCTCTTTCTAGAGGTTTCTCAGGCCTTAGGTGCCATAAATGATTATGGAAAAACAAAAAGCTATGCTTTTACAATACCAAACTTAGAATGTCGCTCGCCCTCGAGCAAAAGAAGAAAGAATAGAAGAGGAAGAATAAGATATGTAGAAGAGGGAGAGAGGTGTGGGTTTTGGCCAAGGGGGAGAAGAGAGGGTAGTTGATGAGCGGATAATCTATACGCTTTTTGGCATTGTTTTCAGCATGTTTTTAGTATGTTTTAATTAGTTTTTATTATATTTTTATTAGTTTTTAGTTAAAACTCACTTTTTTGGACTTTACTATGAGTTTGTGTGTTTTTCTGTGATTTCAGGTATTTTCTGGCTGAAATTGAGGGTCCTGAGCAAAAATCTGATTCAAAGGCTGAAAAGGACTGTAGATGCTGTTGGATTCTGACCTCCCTGCACTCGAAGTGAATTTTCTGCAGCTACAGATACCCAATTGGCGCGCTCTCAACGGCGTTAGAAAGTAGACATCCTGGGCTTTCCAGCAATGTATAATAGTCCATACTTTGCCCAAGATTTGATGGCCCAAATCGGCGTTGCAAATCAGCTTCAGAATTCCCGGTGTTTAACGCCGGAACTGGCATAAGAATTGGAGTCAAACGCCCAAACTGGCATAAAAGCTGGCGTTTAACTCCAGAAAAAGTCTCTACACATAAAAGCTTCAATGCTCAGCCCAAGCACACACGAAGTGGACCCCGGAAGTAGATTTTTACTTCATTTACTCATTTCTGTATACCCTAGATTACTAGTTCACTATTAATAGGATCTTTTGACATTGTATCTGTACCTCATGACACATTACACGTTTCTCATTGTATTTTCTACGGCATGAGTCTCTAAACCCCATGGTTGGGGGTGAGGAGCTCTATTGTGTCTTGATGGATTAATGCAATTACTACTGTTTTTCATTCAATCATGCTTGCTTCCGTTCTAAGATATCACTTGTTCCTAAACCTGATGAATGTGATGATCCGTGACACTCATCATCATTCTCAACTATGAACGTGTTCCTGACAACCACCTCCGTTCTACTTTAGATTGAGTGAATACCTCTCGGATTCCTTAATCAGAATCTTCGTGGTATAAGCTAGAATTGATGGCGGCATTCAAGAGAATCCGGAAGGTCTAAACCTTG
>NC_029773.3:42805962-42809911 GCF_000817695.3 Arachis duranensis | reverse complement strand
TTTGAAGAAGAAGACAGTAGGAAAGCAGAGATTCAGAAGATGGAGCATCTCCAAAGCCTCAACCTACTCTCCATTACTGCATAACAAGTACTTATTTCATGTTCTTTTGCTTTTTACAATCAACCCTGATAATTATTGATATCCTGACTAAGAGTTACAATATAACCATAGCTTGTTTCAAGCCAACAATCTCCGTGGGATCGACCCTTACTCACGTAAGGTATTACTTGGACGACCCAGTGCACTTGCTGGTTAGTTGTGCGGAATTGCAAAAGTGTGATTGCAATTTCGTGCACCAAGTTTTTGGCGCCGTTGCCGGGGATTGTTCGAGTTTTGACAACTGACGGCTTATCTTGTTTCTTAGATTAGGACTGTTTTGTTTTTGTTGGTTTAGAGTCTTTTATTTGAGTCTAGTTTCATATTTTAAGTTTGGTGTCAATTGCATGCTTTTGTTTTTCTTTTAATTTTCGAATTTGCATGTCCTTAGTCCCTTTTTTATCTTTAAAAATTCTAAGTTTGGTGTCTCCTTTGTGTTTTCCTTTAGGTTTTCGAAAATTTGTGTTGATTTTTTTTAAAAATTCTAAGTTTGGTGTCATTTTGTTATTTTTCTCTCTCCTCATTTCAAAAAAATCAAATCTTTTTCAAAATAATTTTCAATCATATCTTTTCAATTGCTAATTCCAAAATCTTTTTAATTGACTAATTGATTTAGTTTTCAATTTGCTTTGATCTTATTTTCTTTTAGTTTTTGAAAATTTATTTTGTTTTCCTTTTGTTTTATTTTATTTTTTTCGGTCAACTAAAAAAAAACAATTTACTTCACTTGTGAATTCATATTCCCTTTCTCCATCATGGACCTAAGTGGAATTGAGCAGTCCAGAAGGACTCCGGGGTCATATGCTAACCCCATTACAGCTGCATATGGGAGTAGCATCTGTATACCTCCCATCAAAGCAAGCAGCTTTGAGCTAAATCCTCAACTCATTATCATGGTGCAGCAAAATTGCCAGTATTCCGGTCTTCCACAGGAAGAACCTACTGAGTTTCTGGCACAGTTCTTACAAATTGCTGACATAGTACGTGATAAAGAGGTGGATCAGGATGTCTACAAACTATTACTGTTTCCATTTGCTGTAAAAGATCAAGCTAAGAGGTGGTTGAATAACCAACCTACAGCAAGCATAAAGACATGGAAACAATTATCAGACAAATTCCTGAATCAATTTTACCCTCCAAAAGGATGACACAGCTAAGGCTGGACATCCAAGGCTTTAAACAAGAGGATAATAAATCCCTTTATAATGTCTGGGAGAGGTATAGAGGTATGCTAAGAAAATGCCCCTCCAAAATGTTTTCAGAGTGGGTACAGTTAGACATCTTCAACTATGGGCTTACAGAAAAAGCTCAGATGTCTCTAGACCACTCAACTAGTGGATCTATACATATGAGGAAGACGATTGAGGAGGCTCAAGAACTTATAGATACTGTTGCTAGAAATCAACATCTGTACTCTAGCAATGAGTCCTATACAAAAGAAAAAGTTATGGCAGTAGCCACTGATCCTAATCCTCAAGAACAGATGATTGAGCTTAATCAGCAATTACACTTGATGACAAAACAGTTACCAGAATTTAAGGAGATGCTCCAAGAAACTAAAATTGCTAACAAGAACATAGAAGCGCAGTTGAATCAGGCAAAACAGCAGCTATCTAAACAAATAACAGAAGAATGCCAAGCAGTTCAACTGAGGAGTGGGAAGGCATTGAATAACACTGCTCAAAGTAGCAAAAAGCCAAATAAGGAACAATTGACAGAGGATGACCAAACCACTGTCCAAAATCCCTCTGAGGACAGTAAGAGCCCAGAGAGGAAGACTTTTGGCGCTCAAACGCCAGAAAAGGGGGGAAAGCTGGCGTTAAATGCCCATTCCCTGCCCAGTTCTGGCGTTCAAACGCCAGAAAAGGGAGAAAAGTTGGCGTTAAACGCCCAATCTTCACCCAATTCTGGTGTTCAGATGCCAAGGGAGGATCAAACACCTGAGAGTGCTGATAATAATCCCTCTAAAAAGGCTTCTTCAACCACTTCTGTAAGGAATAAACCTGCAGCAACTAAAGTTGAAGAATATAAAGCCAAGATGCCTTATCCTCAGAAACACCGCCAAGCGGAGCAGGATAAGCAATTGCCCGCTTTGCAGACTATCTAAGGACTCTTGAAATAAAGATTCCGTTTGCAGAGGCACTTGAGCAAATACCTTCTTATGCTAAGTTCATGAAAGAAATCTTAAGTCATAAGAAGGATTGGAGAGAAACTGAAAAAGTATTTCTCACTGAAGAATGCAGTGCAGTCATTCTGAAAAGCTTACCAGAAAAGCTTCAAGATCCAGGAAGCTTTATGATACCATGCACATTAGAAGGTGCTTGCACCATGACAGCCCTGTGTGATCTTGGAGCAAGCATCAATCTAATACCTGCATCCACTATCAGAAAGCTTGGGTTGACTGAAGAAGTCAAACCAACCCGGATATGCCTCCAACTTGCTGATGGCTCCATTAAATATCCATCAGGCATAATAGAGGACATGATTGTCAAGGTTGGGCCATTCGCCTTTCCAACTGACTTTGTGGTGCTGGAAATGGAGGAGCACAAGAGTGCAACTCTCATTCTAGGAAGACCTTTCCTAGCAACTGGACGAACTCTCATTGATGTACAAAAAGGGGAAGTAACCTTGAAAGTCAATGAGGATGAGTTCAATTTGAATGCTGTAAAAGCCATGCAGCATCCAGACACACCAAATGACTGCATGGGCGCTGACATTATTGACTCTTTGGTGGAAGAGATCAATCTGACTGAAAGTCTAGAATCAGAGCTTGAGGACATCTTCAAGGATGCTCAGCCTGATCAGGAAGAACCAGAGGAAACAAAAGAATTTTTGAAAATTCCTCAGGAGGAGGATAAGCCTCCTAAACCTGAACTCAAACCACTACCACCATCACTGAAGTATGCATTTCTGGGAGAAGGTGACACTTTTCCAGTGATTATAAGCTCTGCTTTAAATCCACAGGAAGAGGGAGCACTGATTCAAGTGCTAAGGACACACAAGACAGCTCTTGGGTGGTCCATAAGTGATCTTAAGGGCATTAGCCCAGCAAGATGCATGCACAAGATCCTATTTGAGGATAATGCCAAACCAGTGGTCCAACCACAAAGGCGGCTAAATCCAGCCATGAAGGAGGTGGTGCAGAAAGAGGTCACTAAATTAGTAGAGGCTGGGATTATTTATCCTATTTCTGATAGCCCCTGGGTGAGCCCTGTCCAAGTTGTCCCCAAGAAGGGAGGCATGACAGTAGTTCATAATGAAAAAAATGAACTGGTTCCTACAAGAACAGTTATAGGGTGGCGTATGTGTATTGACTACAGAAGGCTCAATATAGCCACCAGAAAGGATCATTTTCCTTTACCATTCATAGACCAAATGCTAGAAAGACTAGCTGGTCATGATTATTATTGCTTTTTAGATGGCTATTCAGGCTACAACCAAATTGCAGTAGATCTTCAGGACCAAGAGAAAACAGCATTCACTTACCCTTCTGGCGTGTTTGCCTACAGGAGAATGCCTTTTGGTCTGTGTAATGCTCCTGCAACTTTTCAGAGGTGCATGTTATCCATCTTCTCTGATATGGTGGAGAAATTCCTGGAGTCTTCATGGATGACTTTTCAGTATATGGAGACTCATTCAGCTCCTGTCTTAATCACCTAGCACTTATCCTGAAAAGGTGCCAAGAGACTAACCTGGTTTTAAACTGGGAGAAATGTCACTTTATGGTGACTGAAGGAATTGTCCTTGGGCACAAAATTTCAAGCAGGGGAATAGAGGTGGACAAGGCAAAGGTCGAGGTAATTGAAAAATTACCACCACCTGCCAATGTTAAGGCAATTAGAAGCTTTCTAGG
>NC_029773.3:42805426-42805736 GCF_000817695.3 Arachis duranensis | reverse complement strand
TGTGATGCCAGTGACCATGCCATTGGTGCAGTGTTGGGACAGAGGCATAACAAGCTTCTGCATGTCATTTATTATGCCAGCTGTGTTCTAAATGATGCACAGAAGAATTACACAACCACAGAAAAAGAGTTACTTGCCGTGGTCTATGCCATTGACAAGTTTAGATCCTATCTAGTGGGATCAAAAGTGATTGTGTACACTGACCATGCTGCTCTTAAGTACTTACTCACAAAGCAGGATTCAAAACCCAGGCTTATAAGATGGGTGTTGCTTCTGCAAGAGTTTGATATAGAAATAAGAGACAGAAAAG
>NC_029773.3:42802700-42804319 GCF_000817695.3 Arachis duranensis | reverse complement strand
CTGACAAGAAGTTCATTGTTAATGGACAGAGGATCAAACATTATCTTGAAAGCAATTTTGAGCAAGAATGCTCAAAACTGATACTTGAGTGATTCTCAGTGAAGGTCCAGCTAAAGACAATAAAGAAGCGCTTGCTGGGAGGCAACCCAGTGATTAACAGGGTATCTGTTTTGTTTAATAAAGGTTTGATACATATTCTAAAAGGGCAATTATCAAAATTGAAGGAATTCACAGAGTTATAGAAGGATTCAGTGCAAAAAGCAGAGAAAAAGAGCTTGCTGGCAAAAAAACGCCAGTAAGGCGTACTTTGGGCGTTAAACGCCAGAATGGGCACCATTCTGGGCGTTTAACGCCGGTAAAGGTGCCATTTTGGGCGTTAAACGCCAGAATGGGCACCATTCTGGGCGTTTAACGCCAAGTGTGCAGCATCCTGGGCGTTTAGCAAAACGCCCAGTGATAAAGGGATTTCTGGCGTTTAACGCCAGCCAGGGTACCTGGCTGGGCGTTAAACGCCAGAATGGATACCATTCTGGGCGTTTAACGCTAGAAAGGTAGGGGGAGGAGATTTTGTTTTCCATTTCAAATTTTTTCAAACTTTCTTGTTTTGATCCATATTTTTCTGCATAAACACATTACAAACTTTCATCATTCACCTTCCAATCTTCTTCAAATCTATTTCAAATCCTTTCCTAGGCTCTTTCAAAAAACTCAATTATCTCCTCAAATTTTTTTTTCATATCTTCTCAAATCTCCCTCAAATTTTCGAAAATCTCTCCTCCTCTCCTATTTAAACACGTTTGGCCACCCTCTTTCCCCACACCATTCGAATTTGCTCTCCTCCCCTCTCCCCTCTCTCCTTTCTTTTGCTTGAGGACAAGCAAACCTCTAAGTTTGGTGTGCTTTTCCGTGATCACTAAGCCAAGATTCATCAAGATCATGGCTCCTAAGGAAAAACAAACTAATTTAAGAGGCAAGAAAGAGAATAATCCAAAGAGTCTTTGGAATCAAGAGAAGTTCTTAACCAAATAACATGAAGACCATTATCACAAAATAATGGGTCTGAGGTCAGTGATCCCGGAAGTCAAATTCGATCTAAAAGAAGATGGATATCTGGGGATCCAAGAGCAAATTCGAAACAGAGGATGGGAAGTTCTGACCAATCCTGAGATAAAGGTTGGAAGAAATATGGTTCAGGAATTCTACTCAAATCTGTGGCTGACAGATAAGCAGGGAAAGTTATCTACTTCCATCTGGACAAAATTAGAGAGGTCTTCAAATTGCCTCAACTGCAAGATGATCCTGAATCCTTTAATAGGAGAATGGTGAGAGCAGATAAGGGGTTGGATCAAGTTCTAAAAGACATTTGCCTCCCTGGAACTAAGTGGATAACCAATTCAAAAGGTGTCCCAAACCAACTCAAGAGGGGAGACCTCAAACCAATTGCAAGAGGTTGGCTAGACTTTATTGGGCGTTCCATATTGCCCACTAGCAACCGTTCTGAGGTCACCATCAAGAGCGCAGTGATGATTCATTGCATTATGCTTGGAAAAGAAGTGGAGGTTCATCATCTGATTGCTTGTGAGATCTACACAATTGCAAATAAGAATTCCACTGAAGCC
>NC_029773.3:42800713-42802532 GCF_000817695.3 Arachis duranensis | reverse complement strand
GCTTATGTTTGTATATGTTTGTGTCTTGTGATCATTAGTGTCTTAGTGTCTATGCCTTAAAGCTATGAATGTCCTATGAATCCATCACCTCTCTTAAATGAAAAATGCTTTAATCACAAAAGAACAAGAAATACAGGGTTTCAAATTCATCTTTGAAACTAGTTGAATTAGTTTGATGTGGTGACAATACTTTTTGTTTTCTGAATGAATGCTTGAACAGTGCATATGTCTTTTGAACTTGTTGTTTTAAGAATGTTAAAATTGTTGGCTCTTGAAAGAATGAGGAAAAAGGAGAACTGTTATTGAAGATCTGAAAAAAATCATCAAATTGATTCTTGAAGCAAGAAAAAGCAGTGTTTCAAAAAAAATCTGAAAAAAAAAGAGAGAAGAAATAAAGTTGTGATCCAAGGCAAAAAGAGTGTGCTTAAGAACCCTGGACACCTCTAATTGGGGACTCTAGCAAAGTTGAGTCACAATCTGAAAAGGTTCACCCAGTTATGTGTCTGTGGCATGCATGTATCCGGTGGTAATACTGGAAGACAGAGTGCTTTGGGCCACAGCCAAGACTCATAAAATAACTATGTTCAAGAATCATTATACTTAACTAAGAGAATCAATAACACTATCTGAGTTCTGAGTTCCTGTGGATGCCAATCATTCTGAACTTCAAAGGATAAAGCGAGATGCCAAAACTGTTCGGAAGCAAAAAGCTAATAGTCCCGCTCATCTAATCGGAGCTAAGTTTCTTTGATATTTTGGAGTCTATAGTATATTCTCTTCTTTTTATTCTATTTTGATTTTCAGTTGCTTGGGGACAAGCAACAATTTAAGTTTGGTGTTGTGATGAGCGGATAATTTATACGCTTTTTGGCATTGTTTTTAGCATGTTTTTAGTATGTTTTAATTAGTTTTTATTATATTTTTATTAGTTTTTAGTTAAAATTCACTTTTCTGGACTTTGCTATGAGTTTGTGTGTTTTTCTGTGATTTTAGGTATTTTCTGGCTGAAATTGAGGGTCCTGAGCAAAAATCTGATTCAGAGGCTGAAAAGGACTGCAGATGCTGTTGGATTCTGACCTCCCTGTACTCGAAGTGGATTTTTTGGAGCTACAGAAACTCAATTGGCGCGCTCTCAACAGCGTTGGAAAGTAGCCATCCTGGGCTTTCCAGCAATGTATAATAGTTCATACTTTGTTCAAGATTTGATGGCCTAAATCGGCGTTGCAAATCAGCTTCAGAATTCCCGGCGTTTAACGCCGAAACTGGAATAAGAATTGGAGTTAAACGCCCAAACTGGCATAAAAGCTGGTGTTTAACTCCGGAAAAAGTCTCTACACATAAAAGCTTCAATGCTCAGCCCAAGCACACACGAAGTGGACCCCGGAAGTGAATTTTTACGTCATTTACTCATTTCTGTATACCCTAAATTACTAGTTCACTATTAATAGGATCTTTTGACATTGTATCTGTACCTCATGACACATTACACGTTTCTCATTGTATTTTCTACGGCATGAGTCTCTAAACCCCATGGTTGGGGGTGAGGAGCTCTGCTGTGTCTTGATGGATTAATGCAATTACTACTATTTTTCATTCAATCATGCTTGCTTCCGTTCTAAGATATCACTTGTTCCTAAACCTGATGAATGTGATGATCCATGACACTCATCATCATTCTCAACTATGAACATGTGCCTGACAACCACCTCCGTTCTACTTTAGATTGAGTGAATATCTCTTGGATTCCTTAATCAGAATCTTCGTGGTATAAGCTAGAATTGATGGCGGCATTCAAGAGAATCCGGAAGGTCTAAACCTT
>NC_029773.3:42754805-42800672 GCF_000817695.3 Arachis duranensis | reverse complement strand
TGGAAGGAGCCTTGCGTGCTTGAAGAAGAAGACAGTAGGAAAGCAGAGATTCAGAAGATAGAGCATCTCCAAAACCCCAACCTGTTCTCCATTACTGCAAAACAAGTACTTATTTCATGTTCTTTTACTTTTCACAATCAAACCTGATAATTATTGATATCCTGACTAAGATTTACAAGATAACAATAGCTTGCTTCAAGCCGACAATCTCCGTGGGATCGACCCTTACTCACGTAACGTATTACTTGGACGACCCAGTGCATTTGCTGGTTAGTTGTGCGGAATTGCAAAAGTGTGATTGCAATTTCGTGCACCAGTAGTGTTGTGTGAGAATGAAGAAGAGAGAAGTGGGGTAGGTGGGGATCCTGTGGGGTCCACAGATCCTGAGGTGATCCTGTGGGGTCCACAGATCTTGAGGTGTCAAGGATTTCTTATCTCTGCATCTTTTAGGCGTGTAAAACGCCCTTTGTATGCAATCCTGGCATTTAACGCTAGACTGCAGCTTGTTTCTGGCATTAAATGCCCAGATGTAGCCTGTTTTTGGCGTTTAACGCCAGCCTAATGCCTATTTCTAGCATTAAACGCCAGCTTGGTACTTGTTTCTGGCGTTAAACGCCAGACAGATGCTTGTTTCTGGCGCTTAAACGCCAGACAGCTCTTCCTCCAGGGTATGCTTTTTCTTCTACTATTTTTAATTCTGTTTTTAATTTTTGCAATTATTTTGTGACTCCACATGATCATAAACCTAATAAAACATAAAAGAACAATAGAAATATAGATAAATATAAATTGGGTTGCCTCCCAATAAGCGCTTCTTTAATGTCAATAGATTGACAGTGAGCTCTCATGAGGCTTCATAGATGTTCAGAGCATTGTTGGGACCTCCCAACACCAAACTTAGAGTTTGAATGTGGGGGTTCAACACCAAACTTAGAGTTTAGTTGTGGCCTCCCAACACTAAGCTTAGAGTTTGATTGTGGGGGCTTTGTTTGACTTTGTATTGAGAGAAGCTTTTCATGCTTCCTCTCCATGGTTGCAGAGGAAGATCCTTAAGCTTTAAACACAAGGTAGTCCCCATTCAATTGAAGGACTAGCTCTCCTCAGTCAACATCAATCACAGCTTCTACTGTGGCTAGGAAGGGTCTTCCAAGGATGATGCATTCATCCTCATCCTTCCCAGTGTCTAGGATTATGAAATCAGCAGGGATGTAAAGGCCTTTAACCTTCACTAACACGTCCTTGATGTGTGGAAAACGATCCAACACAAAACTCACCGGCAAGTGTACCGGGTCGCATCAAGTAATAAAACTCACAGGAGTGAGGTCGATCCCACAGGGATTGAAGAATTGAGCAATTTTAGTTCAGTGGTTGATTTAGTCAAGCGAATCAAGTATTGGTTGAGTGATTTTGTATCCAACAGTAAGTAAATAGCAGGAAATGTAAAGGGAGAGGGATGAATTGCAGAAATTAAAGAGAACTGAAAGTAAAGGTGCTGAATCTTAAAGAACAAGAAATTAAATGACTGAAACTTAAAGTACAAGAAATGTAAATTGCAGTAACTTAAAGTGCAAGAAATATAAATTGCTTGAATGGAAAAGGGATTTGAGGACTGGGAATTCAGAATTTAAGCAAGGGAAATTAAATTGCAACAATTAACTAAACAAGAGATGAATTGAAATAGACTAGATCTCAAACAGAAAATAGAAATTAAATTGCAGCAGTGGTTCACCAGAAGAACCAAAAGGAAAAATGGATCTCAGGACTCCAGAGACTAGATAGCAAAGTCTAGATCTCAATTGCCTTCCCAGATCCAAGTTCACAAAGCAATTAAAGAGAAATTGAAGATTGAAGCAGTAAAGGAAATTGAATTCAACTCAATTATGCGGTAGGAAAATCAAAGAGATCTTGAATGGAGATTGAGACAGAAATTCCTCAATTCTTCACACCCAAGACTCAAACAAGAAAAGTAAAAAGTGCTCAAGCAAGAACGAGGAAGAAGAGAGATCAATTCTCCTTTCCAATTCTCTAAAATCTCAGTTCCAAGCTCTCAACGAAAAATCAAGTCTCAAGATGTGAAAATTCAAAAATCAAAAAGAAGGTCCTAATTACATCAAACTATCTCCTATTTATACACTTTCTATTCTTGGATTTTGGAATTTGGATGGGCTTTTGATTTGGTCAAGAAATGAAAAAATCCAATTTTCAGCCTATGAGAAATTAGCTTCCAGGAGGCTGCCCTGCCCTTGTGGAGGGCAGAGCAGGAAAATTGTGCAAGCGGCCTCATGCGTGTGATGGGCATTCAAGATGCTGCCCTGCCCTTGCGGAGAGTAGGGCAATGTGCGTGCATGCTTGCCTTAAAATATGTTGCGTGCCAAGTCTTGGACATCATCAGGGTAGCGCTCAAGTGGTGCTAAGAGCGCGGCTTCCTTGCTTTGTTAGTGAAGCATCCGTGTTCGAGATTGGCTGGGAGCATTTTGGCCAATTTTTGGCTTATTTTCCTTTGTGAGTAGCGCTCCCCCACTCCCCCTTGCTCATGAGTTCGAACCATGTGGCAAGCTTTGGTAAGCTTTTTCCTTGAATTTATTTCTTTGATGAGCCCGATATTGCTCTTGAAGAGGGCAGGGCAGAATTTCTTTGGAAGCTTGGTTCACTATGCTGCTCTCCTGGAGGGCAGTGTGCCCTTGTGGAGGGCAGTGTTTGCTTCCTCCTTCTATGTTGCACCACACTTCTCCTCCCATGGTCACACTTCTTAAGCCACGTTTTTCTTCTTTTCTTCCTTTCTTCACCTACAAGAAACCAAAACAACCAATCAAAGTATCTCTAAACTCATAAGGTTTATAAATCATTAAAAATCAATTAATTTTAGCTCAAACCTCATGATTTAGCATCAATTTAATGGTGGTTGTTTGATTTAAAGAAGTTATGCATTTTCATTCCAAATTACTTACTTAGGATGCAAGAAAGTACATAAAAACTAGTGAAACAAGTGAAATTAGCTTGAAAAAATGGGTATATGATGACTTGTCATCAGTCCTCTACCAATCCATAAGCTTATTTTATTGACTTGTCTGCCATCTCTAATGAGATTCTTGCAGCTTGTACCTCAAAGATCCCAGTTTCTCTATTACAGAGAGTGGCATAAGATTTATACCTGACCCCAGGTCACACAGAGCCTTCTCAAAGGTCATGGTTCCTATGGTACAGGGTATTAAGAATTTACCAGGATCTTATTTCTTTTGAGGTAAAGTTTGTTGAACCCATGTATTTAGTTCACTAATGAGCAAGGGAGGTTCACCTTCCCAAGTCTCATTACCAAACAACTTGGCATTCAGCTTCATGATGGCTTCTATATATTGAGCAACTTGCTCTTCAGTTACATCTTCATCCTCTTCAGAGGAAGAATAGTTCTCAGAGCTCATGAATGGCAGAAGGAAATTTAATGGAATCTCTATGGTCTCTATATGAGCCTCAGGTTCCTTTAAGTCCTCAATAAGGAACTCCTTTCTGTCTGGAGGACGTCCCATGAGGCCTTCCTCATTGGGATTCATGTCCTCCCCTTCCTCTTTGGATTCGGCCATTTTGATTATATCAATGGCCTTGCACTCTCTTTTTGAATTCTCTTCTGTATTGCTTGGGAGAGTACTAGGAGGAGTTTCAGTGATTTTCTTACTCAGCTGACCCACTTGTGCCTCCAAGTTTCTAATAGAGGACCTTGTTTCATTCATGAAACTTAAAGTGGCCTTAGATAAATCAGAGACTATATTTGCTAAGCTAGAGGGGCTCTGCTCAGAATTCTCTGTCTGTTGCTGAGAAGATGATGGAAAAGGCTTGCTATTGCTAAACCTGTTTCTTCCACCATTGTTATTATTGAAGCCTTACTTCTGTGGATCCTTCCATGAAAAATTCGGATGATTTCTCCATGAAGGGTTATAGGTGTTGCCAAAGGCTTCACCGATGTAATTTACCTCTGCCATTGCAGGGTTCTCAGGATCATAAGCTTCTTCTTCAGAAGATGCTTCTTTAGTACTGTTGGATGCATTTTGCAATCCATTCAAACTCTGAGAAATCATGTTGACTTGCTGAGTCAACATTTTGTTCTGAGCCAATATGACATTCAGAGCATCGATTTCAAGAACTACCCTCTTTTGAGGCGTCCCATTACTCACAGGACTCCTCTCAGAGGTGTGCATAAATTGGTTATTTGTAACCATGTCGATGAGTTCTTGAGCTTTTGCAGGCGTTTTCTTTAGGTGAATGGATCCACCTGCAGAATGGTCTAGTGACATCTTAGAGAACTTAGATAGACCATCATAGAATATATCCAAAATAGTCCACTCTGAAAGCATGTCAGAAGGACACTTTTTGGTCAACTGCTTGTACCTTTCCCAAGCTTCATAGAGGGATTCACCATCTTTTTGCTTGAAGGTCTAAACATCCACTCTAAGCTTGCTCAGCTTTTGAGGAGGAAAGAACTTGGCCAAAAAGGTCGTGACCAGCTTATCCCAAGAGTCCAGGCTCTCTTTAGGTTGTGAGTCCAACCATGTTCTAGCTCTGTCTCTTACAACAAAGGGGAAAAACATAAGCCTATAGACTTCAGGATCTACTCCATTAGTCTTAACAGTATCACAGATCTGCAAGAATTCAGTTAAAAACTGATAGGGATCTTCTGATGGAAGTCCATGGAACTTGCAGTTCTGTTGTAATAGAGCAACTAGTTGAGGCTTTAGCTCAAAATTGTTTGCTCCAATGGCAGGGATTGAGATGCTTCTTCCATAAAAATTGGAAGTAGGTGTAGTATAATCACCAAGCATCCTCCTTGCGCCTCCACCATTGTTATTGGGTTCGGCCATGTCTTCTTTTTCGAGATTCTCTGTAAGGTTTTCTCTGGATTGTTGTGCTTTAGCTTCCTTAGCTTCTTCTTCAGAGTCCTTTCAGGTTTAGGATCTGCTTCAACAAGAATATCATTGTCCTTGCTCCTGCTCATATGAAAAAGAAGAAAACAAAAAAGAAAGAGGAATCCTCTATGTCACAGTATAGAGATTCCTTTATGTGAATAGAAGAAGAAAAGAATAGAAGAAGGGGGAGAAAAATTCGAACACAAAAGAGGAAGAGAGAGTTCGAATGTTTAGATGAAGTGAAGTGTTAGTAAATGAATAAATAAATAGAAGAAGATGAGAGGGAGAGAATTTCGAAAATTGTTTTTGAAAAATAGTTAGTGATTTTCGAAAATTGAGAGAAGAAATACAATTAAAATTAAAATTTGAAACAATTAGTTAATTAAAAGAATTTTGAAAAAGAGTGAGGAATTTTCGAAAATTAGAGAGAGAGAAATAGTTAGGTAGTTTTGAAAAAGATAAGAAACAAATAAAAAGTCAATTAGTTAGCTAAAAAAGATTTGAAATTCAATTTTGAAAAGATAAGAAGTTGGAAAAAATTTTGAAATTGATTTTTAAAAAAAGATATGATTTGAAAAAGATATTTTGCAAAGATATGATTGAAAAAGATATTTTGAAAAATATTTGATTTTTTTTAAGATTAAAATTGATTACTTGACTAACAAGAAACTAAAAGATATGATTCTAGAATTTAAAGATTGAATCTTTCTTAACTAGAAAGTAACAAACTTCAAATTTTTGAATCAATCAAATTAATTGTTAGTAAAGGTTTCAAAATTTTGAAATAAAGATAAGAAAAAGATTTTGAAAATAAATTTTAAAATTTTCGAAAACAACAAAAGGAAAAAGAAAGGATTTGATTTTGAAAAAGATTTTGAAAAGATAAGATTTTTAAAATTGAAATCTTGACTTGACTAACAAGAAACAACTTATTTTTAAAAATTTTTGACTAAGTCAACCCAAAGATTTCAAAATTTATGAGTAAAATAAGGGAAAGATATATTTATTTGATTTTTGAATTTTTAATGATGAGAGAGAAAAACACAAAAATGACTCACAACATGAAAAATTAAGATCAAAACAAAGAAAACATGCAAGAACACTATGAATATCAAGATGAACACCAAGAACACTTTGAAGATCAAGATGAACATCAAGACTTATTTTTGAAAAATTTTCAAGAAAAGAAAAACATGCAAGACACAAAACTTAGAAATTTTTCATGTTTAGACACTATGAATGCAAAAATGCATATGAAAAATAACAAAAGATACAAAACAAGAAAATATGAAGATCAAACAAGTAGACTTACCAAGAACAACTTGAAGATCATGAAGAACACCATGCATGAGTTTTTTGAAAAATGCACAAATTTTAAAAACATGCAATTGACAGCAAACTTAAAAATTGACACTAGACTCAAACAAGAAACACAAATTATTTTTTGGTTTTTCTGATTTTATAATTTTTTGTATTTTATTATTTTTTTAAAAAAACGAAAACAAAGAAAGAATTTTGAAAGATTTTTGAAAAAAAATTTTTGAAAAGAAAATTACCTAATCTGAGCAACAAGATGAACCGTCAGTTGTCCAAACTCAAACAATCCCCGGCAACGGCGCCAAAAACTTGGTGCACAAAATTGTGATCATCTACAATGGCGCCAAAGACTTTGAGCTCTCAAACGTGAATCACACTTTGTCACAACTTCGCACAACTAACCAGCAAGTGCACTGGGTCGCCCAAGAAATACCTTACGTGAGTAAGGATCAATCCCACGGAGATTGTTGGTATGAAGCAAGCTATGGTCATCTTGTAAATCTCAGTTGGGCGGATTCAATGGTTATAATGGTTTTTGAATATAAAGATAAATGAACCATAGAATAAAGATAGAGATACTTATGTAAATCATTGGTGGGAATTTCAGATAAGTGTATGGAGATGCTTTATCCCTCTTGAATCTCTGCTTTCCTACTGCTTTCATCCAATCATTCTTACTCCTTTCCATGGCAAGTTGTATGTTCGGGTTTCACCGACGTCAATGGCTACCTCCCGTCCTCTCAGTGAAAATGGTCCAAATGCTCTGTCACAGCACGGCTAATCATCTGTCGGTTCTCGATCATGTTGGAATAGGATCCATTGATCCTTTTGCGTCTGTCACTACGCCCAACACTCGCGAGTTTGAAGCTCGTCACAATCATCTCTCAGATCCTACTCGCAATACCACAGACAAGGTTTAGATTTTCCGGATCTTAGGAATGGCCACCAATAATTCTAGCTTATACCACGAAGACTCCGATCTTTCGGAATGGATGCTAAGAGATACGCGCTCAATCTAAGGTAGAACGGAAGTGGTTGTCGGACACCTTAATCTATGGTGTGTAGAAACTCCACCGTTGAAAATACATAAGAACAAGGTCTAGGCATGGCCGAATGGCGAGCCTCCCCAAATAGCATGTGAATTCGAAAATAGGGAAAAAGACCCCTAGTCCACTTCCGGGGCCCACTTTGGTGTGTGCTTGGGCTGAGCTTGAGCTTTACACGTGCAGAGGCTTCTCTTGGGGTTAAACGCCAAGTTGTAATGTGTTTTTGGCGTTTAACTCTGGTTTGTGACGTGTTTCTGGCGTTTTACTCCAGAATGCAGCATGGAACTGGCGTTGAATGGCAGTTTGCATCATCTAAACTCGAATAAAGTGTGGACTATTATATATTGCTGGAAAGCCCTAGATGTCTACTTTCCAACGCAATTAAGAGCGCGCTATTTAGAGTTATGTAGCTCTAAAATATCCATTTTGAGTGCAGGGAGGTCAGAATCCAACAGCATCAGCAGTCCTTTTTCAGCCTGAATCAAATTTTTGCTCAGATCCCTCAATTTCAGCCAGAAAATACCTGAAATCACAGAAAAATACACAAACTCATAGTAAAGTCTAGAAATGTGAATTTTTAATAAAAACTAATAAAAACATCCCTAAAAGTAGCTAGATCCTACTAAAAACTACCTAAAAACAATGCCAAAAAGCGTATAAATTATCCACTAATCAGTGTTGCCTGTCCTGCATCTGAAAACCACAAAACCCGCTTGGGTGAGAACCTGAGGTTCTCAGCATGGTAATAGTGCCCACATATCTAACATATAATATCTTGGGAAAGGCAAAGGCAATCTTAGAACTTCCAACAGATAACTGAGGTTTAAAACATAACTAAACCATAAAAGAAAATAGGCAACTAGCTAAGGGATCTTCAGAGCTATCTAAAACTCCCTTTTCCAACTTCTCCAAACCTTCCAACCACCAACGGAACCAAATGCAACAAACACAATCATTACATACAGAGAAATCACAAATAGGATTCAAATAAAGCAGATAATCAAGTAGCATTTAGTTATGCAATCACTTAGGCTATCCAAACAAGACATATAGATGCATATGATGTATGCCTGTTCTAGTAGCTGATGAGCCTCATTTGTCGGTTGCAAAGCCAACCCGACATGTCCTGGTAGCTAACTATTGGATAGAACACCAAACACGGAGTAAGTGGGACAACGCCACAACCCTTGCATCTTACCCGCGTACCCGAAGCAGGGGACAACTTCACTCTGCCTCTTACTCAGGCAGTGTTACATTTTCGGCCCAGAGCAAGCGGCAATAGAACACAGCCCTTGCGTCTTACCCGAAACCTTGAATTTTCTCGAAGCAAGTGGATAGCACCACTGCATCTTACCCGGCTTATTGACTTTTACCTAGATCAAGTAGATAACACCACTGCATCTTACCTGGAGTTCTCGCCTTTTACCCGGAGCAAGTGGTTAACACCACTGCGTCTTACCCGAAGGCACATCACAGTCAATCTCAATTTTATTATTCATTATGATTCATTATCCGTCATAAACCATCATGGCACACAGCCATTCGGCCTATATCATACTCAGCCATTCAGCTCATATCATACACAACTTTACACCATCCTCCTCAACAACTCATATCATCATCATTAATCATAACTCACCTGAATATCTCCTTTCTATATCCGCAAGTTACTCTCTTCCCTAACTTCCTCTCAATCACTAAGCATTTTACTTTGATTTAAGATTTAAAGGATGAAAAATGGGGGTTTATAAGCCTGAAGCAGCCTCTCGGAAGGTTACAAGCTTGTTGGGAAGGTGAAATACTTGAAAACAATAGTTTTATAAGAAAATAGGATCGCGTGCGTACGCACAGAGTTGTGCGCACGCACAGAAAGCAAAATTTCTTTTGTTGAGTGCACGCACAGAACGTGCGAGCGCCATCAACAGAACACCTTCCTAACGTGCGCGTACACACAGAGCTGTGCGCACGCACAGCTTGCAAAACCTTATTAGTTGTATGCGCGCATAGGTCATGCTAGCGCTCCCAGCCGTAGCCACTTCCCTGTGTGTGTGTGTGTGTGTGTGTGTGTGTGTATGCACAAGTGTGTGCGTGCGCACAGGTCTAAAATTCCACAGGGTGTGCATCCGCACAGGGCTGTGCGCGCATACACAAACCAGAAATCACAAATTCTGCAGAATTCACAGAATTCAGATTTCAGGCCCCAACTTTCAACGATCATATTTCTCTCCACAGAATTCAGTTTTCCTCAAAATTTAAACCATTTTAAAGATTGTTAAATTATCTTTCATTTGATATAAAATGCATTAATTTTCAAAAATGGTAGCTCAAGATATGATCTGTTGAAGTTCATCAAAAATTCATTTTTACACAATTTCACTAACTCCTCAACTTATCACAATTTCCAACCAAGACCAAACCTAAGCCACACCAAGCTCCAATATACTTCATAACATACCTTTTGTGCCACAAATCCCCCTTTTACACCAATCAAAACTTAACCATTCACATCAAGCATATCCCAACTCCCCAATCCAATCCATAACTCAATAATTCAATCTCACCACACATTCAACATCAAAATTTCAACAACATTCAATATCTCGAATTTCCACAACATACAAAACACTTCATCAATTTCTTATGACAATCTCATCATCAATTTCACCATCAACATGGTACCACCAACAATTCCATTTCACTAACCATCAAACATACACCAAGGCATACATGTCTTGCATACAAAATCTCATCAAAACTCCAAAATCACTAACCACATACATAATAATGCAATCCATCTCAACCATTCCACACATGAACAATTCAAGCCCTATCCTAGGGTCACTAGCCTATGTTTTCACAACCACATTACATTTTAGATATAGAAAACCGAAACCATACCTTGGCCGACTCCCCCCACAAACCGGAACACTTCCAATTTCACTTTTTCCTCAAGTTTTCGGGACTCAACACGTCACCAACAGAATTTCCAGCTTGAACTCCACTTTCCAAGCTTCCAAAATCACCAACAGTCTTCAACCTACTTACATATACATTGCCTAATACACATAATATACACGCACACACATAAACTCAATCACTAATCACAAAATCTTAAGTGTTTCACTTAGAGTTAAGGATCTTACCATACCCAAAGATCAAAGAGGCAAGATTAAGATTTTTCTTCAAGTTAATTGGATCCTATAACACAATAGAGCTCACAATTTCAATATTTCGACTCAAGAAATTTGAAATCAAGGGCTAGAAGAACAGAGGTGAAAACGTGGCTTACCTCAAGAATAATTGTGTGAGTTTTGTAGAGATCGACGCCGCGGTCGTGTGGCCACAAACAATGCATCAATCGGAATTTCGGATCAAAAGTTATTAAGGATTGAAGATAACCAAGGGTTTATGTTTCATGGAGTGTTCTTCCTCCTCTTCTCCAAATGCTTCAGCGTGTTTTGCTGAAGGAGAGAGGAAAGCCTGGCTCATTTAATGTGTCTTGGCTGAATGGGTTGGGCCTTGGGCTTATTTTGAGTCCTGTTCAACCAGTTTGACCCGTTTGGCCTAATCTTGGGGGCCAAATTCTGTAAAATTGGTGTCAAAATTTTTATTTTAATTTTTTCTATCACATTAAACCATAAAAACCTCATTTCTCATTGTCTAGAATATATTTTAATTTATGGATTAATTAGTCATTAATTAACCATGTTTTACATGGGTCACCCTGTCGAAGACCTCATTGAGGCTTTATCTTCCTTGATAGCTTTCCGTTAATTTTAAACCTATAGTTCGCTCCTCTAACACATTCCATTGATAACTTTACCCATCTTATTTGGAATCCAAAAGCCAAAAGAACCTTTTCCAGAAAATTCCATTCTAGCCTATCATATGCTTTATTCTTGTCAAGTTTGATTGCCAAGCTATTCAGGCTATGGTAAACTTCTTGAACAATAACAACGTTATCATGAATGAGCCTTCCTCCCACAAACACGCTCTGCGTTGGCGAGACAATAGCTTCCAACCACTTCTTCAGTCTTAGCGCAATT
Organism: Arachis duranensis; assembly: GCF_000817695.3. Classification (NCBI taxonomy): domain Eukaryota; kingdom Viridiplantae; phylum Streptophyta; class Magnoliopsida; order Fabales; family Fabaceae; genus Arachis; species Arachis duranensis. The sequence continues at coordinate 42,789,368 of NC_029773.3, read as the reverse complement.
ATTCTTGAGATTATTTTATAGATGAATTAATTGCAGCAGCTAATTGGCCTAAGCTTATTTAAACTTTCTGGATGCTTTGTTTTTGCGATAAGAACCACTGTGGTCTCGTTTATCTCTTCTGGTATATGTCTGCTACCAAAAAGAGCTCTTACTACTGCACAAACTTCCTTACTAATTACCTCCCAATGCTTTTGGTAGAATAGCCCGTTCAATCCATCAGGTCCTGGAGCTTTAAGGCTACCCATACTAAACACTACCTTTCTTACCTCTTCATCTGTAATGTCCATGAGCAGATCTTTGTTAATCTCCTTTTTAACTCACTGTGAAATCTTATTAATTGTGTTTTCAAATTCATGTCTAGTAGAAGAAGCAAATAGTTTTTAAAAATATTTTTCAATATGCTCCAAAATCTCGTTAGTGTTATTTAACCATTTATCCCCCATCTCAGCCATCTAAATCTAGATCCCTATCCCCAAAACTTCTCCTTTTGTCTCCATATGGTTGCTCTGTTCTCCTTCAGAAGTTGCATCCTTCTTTGATTCTCCTCTATGAAGTCCACCCTGTAGTCTTTTCAATTCCTCTTTCATTCTCTTGATCTCTCTATCAGCTTTTTTAAACGTAACTTTACTCCACTTATTTAATTCCTCCTTGCAATTATTGTTCTTTCTGCTGATTTTGTCCCATTCATCGCCATTTCGCTCTTCCTTACACTAACCCCTCTTAACCACATTAAAGCAATCTTCGTGATCAGCCCATTAGGCTTCAAACTTGAAGTATTTTCCTACTCTATGAACAGGAATCATATCCAAAATAAGAGGAAAATGATCTGAACTAATAGCTGCCATTAACGATAATGATGCATTTTGATACATAGACATTCATTTCCAATTCGCCAATGCCCTATCTATTTTTTCTCTTGTCACAAATCCATTTATTGGATTGCTGGACCAGGTAAATTTTTCTCTCTTTAGATCAAGGTCCATCAAAGAGTTAGAATGCACAAACTTTCTGAATTCTTGTATTTGGTTCTGCAGTTTTGGGTGTAGTCCAACTTTCTCTTTGTGACTTAAAATGTAATTAAAGTCTTCGATAAAGAGCTGAGGGACTCCTTCATAGTTATTGCCAGCTGTAATGCCCCTCCATTGATCTTTTCTCCTGTTATAATTCGGGTTTCCATACACAAAATTACCTATCCATGAGTTTCTATTTTTATCCTCAATTCAAGCTTTAATATAATTGTCACACCAAAAATAAACATCAAATTTATATATTTCATTCCAAACGAGGCATAGCCCTCCTAACAAACTCTGGGTTCTACACAAAAAAGTATTTTCAAAATGTAACCTTTTTTAAGCCTAGTAATAATTTTTTCCTTAGCTCTAGTCTCTATAAGAAACACTATGGCGGGCTTAATCTGTTTACACAGACTATGTAACTCTGAAACTATCGCAGAGGCCGCCACTCTACGACAATTTCAACTAATAATACTCATGGCTGAGTTGGAGGCATGATAAGGCCCGCCTCCTCAACCATTGAGTATTTCAAAATACGACTTCTCCCCCGTAACTGCTGATAGCTAGTCCCTGTCCATTCTTCGTATAAGCACTTTTTCCTTTTTGACACATTCTGATAGTACAACATTGTTTCTTCTTTTTCACATATATCTTCCATTTGCAAGTGATCTTCATTTCTTCTTCTCTTCAACCTTAGATGATTTTGCATTCTCTGAGCCAACTCCATTTCGTAATCTTTTGCTATCATGATCGCCTTGTCATTGCTTGTAGTTTGATTTTCGTCGTCATCCACCAGCTCCACAAAATAAGTATCACCATCCAGTGTCTTATAAATCTGTTTGTTACTTTGTAGCATTTCATTATTTTCTTCCTTATGTCCCCAGCAGATTTTCGTGTCTTTGCATATAATCTTTTGATGGGCTGTAAATTTAATGTGGGCCTCTAAACTTCTCCCCATAATTTCTTCAAGTTTATTGCTCAAATAATCTTTCAAAAATTTTCCAATAGACCTGTTTAACTAGCCTATCATTTTTTTATGATTCTCCACATTGTGCTTTAGTGGAGATTCAGCCCAATCCTCCTTCAATTCAGCTCTAATAGGTGTTCTGCTTGGCCCATCCCATTCTTTTTCCTACCTATTTATCCTTCTTTGTTCCTTAAAAATCCTAGTAATCATTTTTAATTTCCTACCAGCTTTGTCATTATTTCTTTCTCTCTCTTTACCTATGTTCAGCGAAGATTTAGGAATATTTTTTACCTGTTCTTCTACTCTCTGACTATCTCTATCTGCTACTTCTAGAGCCTTCTTTTCAGAAGAACTTTTCATGCACCTTCCTTTTTCCTGTTCACTTCCAGCTCTGCTTTCTTCTACTCCCTGTGGTAAGCTATCCTCGCTTTCCAAGTCGTGAGCTTCACGTGCTGCTTCCATCTCATTCAGCCACATAGAACTTGTTCCTTTGTTACCTCTTTCCTCCCTCGGTTTCAGCCGCCTAGCCTGCGCCACCCCAGACCCATTGAGTATTTTGGCTCTCTTGGATTCCAACAATCTATTACTGTTGGATTCTTGCACTCCTTCTTGTGAGCTATGATCCCATAGTTCAAGCAGTAACAGTCTTGTAACCTTTCATATTTGAATTCAATCTATAGATTTGGTAAGTTATTTCTGTCCAAAACCCAATAGAGAGAGGTTTGGATACATCGATTGCCACTTTAACCCTGAGAAAGGTTCTCCCCAATACCTCTTCCACCCTAGGATCTCCATCTTCTGCTACAATTCCCATTCTGTTACCAATGTCTCTTGCTGTGTCTGCATTAATATATTTCTGTGGGAGTCTGTGATTTTAAACCCAGAACTCCAAATAATCATGTGTTACTTCATGCACAGATATCCCTTGGGACCATATTTGAAGATTGAGAATTTGTCCCCTTATACTCCAAGGTCCTCCATTTAGTATTTGTAGCCCTTTTACCCATATCTTTGATGCTGACTAAAATTTTATTTCTTTCGATTGAAGAAATTCATATGCCTTCTAGATTGTCCCATATTCCAAGCAATGTGTTTTTGATGATCTTGAATGGGAGCTCCTGGTTCGAGATAATCTTCCCAACCAAGTTAATACAATCAGTCTTGAATCTGCTGCTCTCTGTTTTACGGTGTGATGGTTTTACCTTCTATTGTTTCCTTTTGGAAACTTGACATCTTGTATTGTAGAAGAGAGTAACTATTCTGTTTGAAGTGAACTGTAATGAGTTAGTTGGGACAATGGTTTGAAGTGAACGGAGTAATGGTTGTTTCAGTTTATGAAAATTTGTACATCCTTATCAATACTTGTATCAGTAACATTAATTACAAGAAATAAGTTGTGAATACTTTTAACATATCAGCTTTCACAAAAGGTGAACCAAAGAATATACAAATTTTAAAAGTTTTTTCTACAGAAGCGTATTCCAGTTAGCCAAACACTTTTGCTTCCGAAACTAAACTCTGAACGGCAAGCTGAAAAAGAATTGTGAAAAAATATTAAAACAATCAGTGGCAATCCACAAGTTCAGTAAAATATCAGTACAGTTCACTGTGATCCACTTTTCTCAGGAACTTCCATTTGAGGAGGTAAGAGGTTTAAGAAGCTCCCCTTTGCCTGTTGATTCGCAGCCATAGCTGATTCATCATCTGTAGTAAACAATAAAACTAATCAAGCCGCTGGAACAATGTTCACAAAACTAGCTTGCATGCTCCTGGAGGCACATGATTAGGACTTAAATTATAGAATTAGACTGACATGTCTTTATGAACACATCTGAAAAGGTTATTCATGCTATGAACATTTGAAAAAGCATTATACTTCAACCATATACTTTAAATGGTGGTGGAAATTGCACCGTGCCACAAAAGTTTTGCATTGTTTCTACCACCAAACCCAACAAATCTAGTCAATCGAAATTGGTCTTGGGTTGCGGGACACACCCAACATTCATAAAAGAAAATGCTGAAAAAAATTCTTCCATACAGAAACAACCATCAAGTGATGCAAAAAGCCCCGTTTAATTCAGTTGCGGCATCATATGGTGCGGTCTAACTCAGTCAACTTTGTCATCATACACCATAACAAAATAGTCTAGGGGGTAAACTAAATGCTTAGCACACCAAATGTTTTACGATTATAGCTTCTTATTGGCATGATTTTTAAATGATAACAAAAATATTTGTGCCTATCAGCATATGAGAAATAAATATATTTGAGTAAATGGTCAATTTCATTCCTGAAAAGATCAATCATTCTCCAAATTGATCCCCAAAAGATTTTTTTAATCAAATTCGTCCTTTAAATATTTTTTGATCAAATTCGTCCTTCAAAGATTTTAAATTAGTCACATTAGTCCTTTTGTCATTTCCGTAGTTGACGACGTCAATTTGTTGTGGCACGTTAAATGACACCATATTGATCATAGTATACTCTTAGCTGTCCTAATTGACTGTTAACATGCTAAGTTTATGCAATTAGATCAAATCAACCCCAAACTGAGCAAGACTTTGAGAAATTGAAATTCCTCAAATTAAAATTGATTTGTCTAATTTCATAAATTTATCATGTTAGCACTTAATTAGGATTGTCAGATGTCTGTTGTGGCATCACTTAAGGTGCCATATCAGCAAACTTTGACATCATGAGCAACGGAAGTGACGGAGGGACTAATGCAACCAACTTAAAATCTTTGAAAGACGAAGTTGATTAAAAAAATCTTTCGGGAACCAATTTGGAAAATGAGTAAGTTTTCAGGGAAGAATTTGACCATTTACTCTTAATATATTTTGAAAAAAAAAAATTAAGTCAACCTCTTTACATTATAGGATGCGCATAAATCAGAGATAAATAACTACGAAGACCATAATTAATTTTAGGATTAATGTTTACTTTGGTCCGTACAGGTTTTTATAAATCAAAATAGTCCGAATTAGCCGGTAGGTAACAAAAGTGAGTCAAATTGGTCCCTTCAAGAACTAACTTCATTTGTGTTAAGGAACTACTAATTTGATTCATGATTTCTAGGTAGTATTTTGACACTTTACCTACATAGACCAAAATGACTCACATGTATACCTACAGAGATCAAAGTGAGTATCAACCCATTAATTTTACGATAAAAAAAAAAAAACTTGAGAAATATGGAGATGGGAATTTTAGGAGAAAAAGGATTTATTTTATATTTCAAATGACCAAGCTTTTCTTTCTCATATTTTTCTCGTTCTATTTTTCATTTTATATATTGCAAGTTAGTTAATATCCTCAAATTACGATTGTTAAGATGCAAAGTGCTACCATGTGATGCTAGGTACAGAAGAATTGTTTACAGTTCTACAATGGAGCACCAATTGATATCAGTATAGTGAACCATCTATACTTGATAGAAGAGAAATATCTTCAAGGAATAGGAAAGTAAAAAGGAAAAAAGAAAGGGATATTCTTACCAAACAAGGCTTTAATGGATGGTCTTTTAGGTTTTGTGTTCTTTTTCTTCAATTCAGCTGATAAAGTAACATATGCCCAAATTAATTGTGAAAAAGAAGTGCAATTATGAATCAATTACAAACTGAAAAAATTGTAAAAGTAAAGGTAACAATGCCTACATAAATATCCATATCTTTTTCAACATAGAAAGCTAAACCAGCAGAATTTTCAGAGAAATCATAGTGTAGTTGCATAAAAATTGCTTGATGAATCAGACTTTAAACTGACTATTATTATTTGTTTCTCATACAAGTGACTATGCAAGAATGCATTTGTATACATGAAATCTCAATTAAACGACCTTTAAATCAAATTAAATTAACGAAAATCATAGTACAATAAAACAATGGCGTCGTTTGATTCATGTAGTCGACCCCACCTAGTGGGACAAGACTCTGTTGTTGTTGTATAGTACAATTAATAATGAATTAATGAGGAACCTTTTAAGAAAAATACTAACTTTTTGTTTCTGAAAATATAATGATGCTTATTTTTTTCAAAGGAAAGAATTTTACTAAGAGAGGGTAAGTTTAGAGGATTAATATGTACATACCAATTCCAGGTAGTTCATGATCCTTCACGATTTCGAAATTCTTATATGTGTAGCCAACAAAGTTGACATCTTTAGATGGCAACATCTGCAGTAAATTTCCTCTTGTAAGCATTAAGGAGCCATGATTTTCAAATCAATATGCAACCATATTCAGAATTTGTGTTCACATCACTTTCAAGTTCCAATATCTTTCAAGTTGATTCAACTGTGAATAATTACCTTTATTGAAACTATGCTGTAAGCATGATTATGAAAGTATTCACAGAAAACAGAGAACTAATTAATCTAGTCAAGTAATCCAGTGATTAAACTATTTCGCAAAGATTAATTATTCTGAACTTCTTTTTAACACATGAAAGCTGTTTTGAGTACATTTTGGGGAGAAGGATAATAAAAATTGGGGATAAGGGTTCCCATACTATAGAGCTATTGCTATTATCATAAAACCACTTGTTCCAAAAACTTAATCTAATAGGAAGAAACACATGAATGGTTATATCTCTAATATGCTCCCTCGCACAAAAGCTTCTTTTGGATTTTCGTGAATTTTGCATAGACATTCTTTCTCTTTTTTATTTGCTTTACACTGAAACTCTTTCTTTTTCGGGCCAACATGGATTGAACACTAGACTTTTTAATCATAGAAGTTCTAACACCATGTCCTAAAACCACTTGTCCCAAAAGTTTAAACTGATATGAGAAGGCACATGAATAGTTATATCTCTAATAGTTATTAAAGATGTTGATCCTAATTCGTCAAACAGAGGACTCTCCAAAGATCCCAAAAGCATGTCCCAAAGACATCTTACCATTAAAGAATATAGAATTGAGATGCCAATTTGAATCCAAAAGTGACATTAAGAACATGTCATTTATGTTAAACTCTATTAAGAATAGCAATTGAACCAAAGAATCAAAATTTTAACCTTTGAAGGAGTTTGACTTCTAAATTGGTTAATCAAATAAAAGTCTATAGTAGACCAAGTCAGGAACTAAACTTAAGTTTTAGAAGATGAAACTGCCAAGGGATCAAGAGTTTAGGTTCTTCTCTCGTTAAAAAGTAGAAGAAAAATAATGTAAGGAAGATGAATTGCAACAACATCTCTTATTAATGTCATAAAAGACTCGGTGATTGACCAACAACTATCTACTGAACTCTTAGTTTTTCAATTTTTTTAACTTCAGGAAAACCTCTCTTTTAAAAATGAAGAAAGGCAAAAACTAAGACCTTTTGTAAAGATGATAGGCAAAAAGGCAAATCAAACCTACAGAATATTATGCTGAAAGAAAGATAAAGGAGCAATTGGAAATAACTTTTGATAAATAACCCGAAAAATCCAACTGCATAACATATAAGATTCACCAAAGAAATGAGTTAGACTCTTGTAGACAAACTGCTTATGAATTTTGAATAACAAGAACCAACCTTTCTCCATGGGCCAGCCTTTGATGAAGTTTCAGTTTGCTTGTCCACCTGCACAAAATTAGTAAATCAAGAAAGCAAAACACTTGCTAGCAACATATAATAAGCAACTTTTACATATCATTGAACATAAAGATATATAATATACCTCTTCAAACTTCTCAAAATTTTGAGTATCTAATTCATCATTGACCTCAGGTATAAAAGCAGCTTTCATTTGGTACAATTTGTCCCATTCAATACCTTTGAACCACGGGTGAGCCTGTATATAAAATGACCAACCACTTGTTACTTACTATGCAAACATATCCGATACTGAATTATCAATGATGCAACTTAGAAAAGAACACACCACAACACCTTTATTTCGTCAGCTCCTTTGGTTCCAAGCCTCTGTTCCACATTACAGAGGAGTCTACAAATAAGATCCTTTGCCTCTGCTGAGAGTTTAGCTTCTTCAGGAAATTTTAAATGAGTTCTCCAATTTACTATCTGCATATTCCAAAGTAGGAAATTCAGATGATTGCTGAAGGCAAAAAATGTCATGTTAAGCCCATGGAAGAATAGTTGAATAGATATATAAAAGTCATTATTATGTCTTCACCTAACTATATCATTAACACCATAAAATATACAAAAAGTTGCAGTAGAAGGATGATCAAGAAATACTTAACAAGAAATCACTAACGAAAATAAACCACGATTCAATAATCCTGGTGTATAATTCAAACATTTCGTGAACTTCATGCAGTCTGTTACATATATTTTATCTTAAGACATTACCAACTGCAGTCATGTTCTGCATGTCTTTTAGAAGTACTTTGTAAACACCTATATAATATGATAATTAAAAATATTTATCTTATTCAAACAGTAATTGATTTGTGTAGCACAGCATCCTGAATTGACATATATAGTGTTGGACACACTGCTTTGCATGTCGAGCATAAACAACAAGGTAAATGTCTTCAAAGTTTCCACAAATGAGTGATAAATTTTATAGTTTATGTTATCAAAAGAAAAAAAAAATCTCATAGCCATAAAACATCTTCCCTAAAAGTTTAAGTTGTTAAAAAAGGGGCAGAAAGTAGATATTATATCTAAAGACAAAAACCCAGTGATGCAAGATCACATTGGAGTTGTACATAAAATAGGAGATGACAAAGATTGAACTCTAGACCAATTGGTCAAAGGGGTTTTGCTCTCATTTTATGAACTGTTGATCCTAAAAGCTTAAGCTACAATAAATGGTTAAAGGTAACAGATTGATTGAGCAAAACATCAATGGCAAGTTCATCTAGAGAAACTGATAGTTTATACTTTGTAGGTACATTTTGTAGGATTTTCTTTTTAGAAACTCACAAAATTCAGGTTACTTAGAATTCCTATGTAAGTGCTAAAATTCGAGTCATACAATGGATGATGCATTGGCCATCCACCAATAGGCCGTCAAGGCATTACCTTTCTACACGTTGACATTGGTTCATCTGAATAAAAGGGTGGATACCCGACAAGCATTTCATACATTATGGCCCCCAGAGACCACCTGTGAGTATTGACAAAATAGCATCTTAATATATTGGAAGAATAAGAAGTTAAGAAACAAAAGGGAATCGGAGAGAAGTTTGGAAAGTAGTATGTAGATATATATTTTATAATACCAATCACATTCCACGCCATATCCTTTCTTTAACAGAACTTCTGGAGCAATATAATCAGGTGTTCCAACAGTAGAATAAGCCTGCAGTAAGAGAAATTGAAATTTTCCATAATGCTAAATAGACTCACCATCACACAACAATTATGGGGGAGAGTTTCACAACCAGAAGCAAAAACTTAATATATAGGCTGTTACTTTAACCAGCAAAATTGTTGCTAGTGTCACAAAAACTGGTGATTCCTCAAATGTAAACCTACCAGCATCTTCATCATCACCACTAGAACTATTACTAGGATGTTCCCATTATGTTATCTCAAAGACCATGTCAGATATCCTAAAGAGCTTAACCATGGCAATCAAGAAACCAATGAACCATGCAGTCAAGGTTGTGAAAACTATAAAAGCGCAACCCGGTACACAAGCATCCCACATTAACGCAGGGTCCAGGGAAGGACTGCACCCAAAGGGTGTAATGTACGCAGCCTAACCTGATAATTACATGGCTGTTTCCACAGCTTGAACTCATAACCTTGAGGTCACACAGAGACAACTCAACTGTTGCTCCAAGGCTCTCCCCCAAGGTTGTGAAAACATTTTTTCATCAAGTTCCGCTTTGACTAAGTCCTTTAAATCCATCCAAAATTTATTTGCAGTGCAATTAAGTTGCTTGTGATGAATATGCACTAATAGCAAACATTAATATTCCATTCCACTACAAAGTATAAAATTATTTTGCTATATCCTAAGTTCCTAACCTTTATACATCTACATCATATAATTCCTCCTACTTATGTTGCTTCATTGCTTGTCAAATCACAGGGGTTACTGACCTACTGCAAGGCTCTTTGGAAAGAATGGCTGTATCTCTTTAATCAATTTCTGCTACATCTCCTCAACTCCATCCTCTCAATTCCCTGGTTCAGGAATTACATTTACTGGCTTTGACTCTGATGTTGATTCTACAATTTCTGCAAAGATCAATATGATGTATCGAATTTCTAGAGGGCCATCTTGACATCAAAAGTTCCATCCTTATAACCATGTTGTGCGTCCTATTCTCCACCAATGTAAAACACCGAGTTCTAATAAAATGAGAATTAATTGACCTGTTGTGTACCTAACCAGGGGTTTCTAGTCAAATTATTGGTACTACCACATTGCTTTCATTGATGCATTTTCTCTATTCAAATGGTTTTATTTTCTTAAAGTATGAACGATTTTATGCTTTCCTACAGTATGGCAGCAGCTGAAATACAACTTGGTTTTCCTATTAAATCCGTACAATTTGAATGTGGGGAAATGATTTTTGGGCATTAACTAGATATTTTCAAACTCATGGCATCATGCACCATCTCATTTGTCTGCACATGCATTGTCGAATTGGGACAGTTGAAGGAGCACTTCCATTTAACAGAAACTGGGCTAACCCTGCTTGCCCAGGCAGCCATGCCTCTCACCTTTTGGGATACGTCTGTGGCTACAGTCCTTCCTGCTGCCAATAGGATTCCTACTCCTGTTAACCCATTTCCCTTTGAAACCCTTTTTCATGTAAACCCATCTTCGAATTGCTCAATGCATCACCTTATCATATCACATTCAGATTATACCATTTTTCTATTTTCTCTAACTTACATTCTCTAGCCTATCCCTATTATTATGCCTACTTTATTTCTATATTTTACCCTACTGGGGTATCAAAGTTTAAACCCTGAAGTATATAATTTCTTAGCCGTCCCATCTATTGATTTATTAAAAGTGTGCCTACGTTCCAAATAACCAAATGTATCATACTCTCATGAACTAACTTCTTTTAGTCGCATCCATTCACAGAAATAAGAGAATCCTAGCCTAACCTTTACTGTACTTGGTCATTGATGCAGCAGTTCTTGCTCGTATGATTCTACAGTCGAGCCACACAGCATATTGCTTATGTTGATTGTCAATTGCACAATGCAATCCTTAGGCTTCAGACCATCTATACCAAGTGACTTATAATACAGATATAGCCTAACATACAATGTTACCAAGTGACTTACAAGCATTCGCCGATTTTTCTGCCAATGCTGCAATTGCTCCTGTTGTGTTCGTCTGGGAGCTGTTGGACGTCCGTCACTCTGGAGGGTTCCACTTCTGTTAACACCAATAGAGAAGTCCTTTTCTTGAAGACTACTGCAGTCTAGTGGTTTACATAAACCAAAATCTGATAATTTCATGTGACCATTTCTATCCAGCAGCAAATTGTCAGGCTTGATATCTCTGAAATGCATACAAAATCAGAGACAACTATAACATAAGTATCTCTGGTCCATGTTACATTTTCTCACTAAAAGCTATTGTGTACTGCTAGAGTTTACCTATGAATATAATTATGTTTATGAATTGACTCTATGGCTAGTACAGTCTCCCCAACATAGAACCTGGCCTCATCCTCTGTCAGAATATCTTTCCGCATCAGCAATGTCATCATATCTCCACCAGGAAGATATTCCATGATCAGATATAAATTCTCTTCATCTTGAAAGGAACAATACAGTTTTACAATGCAATTGCTGTCAACTTCTGCAAGTAGGTTCCTCTCAGCTTTCACATGTTCAACCTAGAAAACATTAAGAAAATACACATTTTTACATTGTGCAATACGTTTATGAACACAACATGTACTTTAACAATGTGATTATTTCAATACTTGGCCTCTGCGAAGCATCTCTGATTTTTTAAGCTTCTTCATAGCATATACATGACCAGTTGCCTTCTCCCGGCAGACTCTGACCTATAAAAGGATGAAAAATTGAAAAACTGTAAACATAACTGTCCCAAAGAACTATGTCAAAGAGCTAATGGTGCAAAACAAAGACTGTTGGTATAAAATCATTAAAGTAAGGAGGAAGTTTTACTTGGATGCAATAAAGGTAGACTATACCTCTCCAAAAGCACCCTTCCCAATCATAGTGAGGGGCTCAAAGTCATCAGTCCCCATCTTATGCCTCTGAAGCCGCATGTATTCTGTCTCTTTTTTTTCCAAATACTTAAGCAAGTTGCTCTGCTCTTCCTCAGAGACTTCAGCATCAGCCAACTTTTTCTCTAGCATATTACGTCTGCCAAGAATAATGTATTTTCACATTAAATCACCAAAGAAACTTGCAACAAGATTTCGATATGCACCAATAGTAACATTAGATTTCCTAAAATACATATTTATAGATACCTTTCCTTCCTTTCCTGTAGGCTCTGCATCTGCTTCTTATAATGGTTTTCTATGTACTGCTTTGCTGCTTCAACTTTCTGTTTCGTTACTTTTGAAGGTGCCTCTTCATTTGTTGGGGGTTTGGATCCTTCTTTTGTCATTCCTACAGTTTCCTTATTTTTTGAAGACTTCATTTTGTCCTTTGAATTGAACTTACTAAACCATCGCCTTGTATTTTCCATTTTCTTCGTCAAAGCTTAAGTTAAGCTGTCGCTTTATATATTCTATACACCAAATGCTAGAGACTAAAAAGTTTTGCAACACAAGGATCTCATTTTAGCAGACTTGAAAATCAAGGCGTCGCTGTTCACCACAAGATTTTAACATGGATAACCACTACTTCTGTCCAAGCACAATAACCGGCAATAACCAATCAGCAAACTTTCACATCATTGTTTTTAGCTGATCAAAAGCAAAACCTCAACACAGAGACAGAACATTCAACTACTCCCCAGAATTTCATTGAAATGGAAGCATCATTTGCCTGCTAATAAAAGAAAATACAACGAAGAAAAAAAAAAACATATTAGGGGTTGATTACTTACTTCATTTGTTATGACTTAGGAGAATGAAGAAATGAAGAATACCAAGTGGTAAATCCCAATCCTAATCATAATTCAGAATCCAACATCAAGCACAACTGCACTAACTAAACCTGAACATATCAAAAGCGGAAACAAAATCAGTCACGGAATTAAGAAATGTAAACGAAATCAGCCAAGATCCTCATCTTGCATAGAAAGATTTCAAAACCTTCTCATCCTTCATATAAGCAATGCTTGAAAGTTGAAACAGTTCAAAAAGCACAATTCAAAAAATCAATATTTCTTCATATACACTCATCAAAATCACTCATCTGAGCATCAAAGAAGATGGTCAAACTTTCAACATTTGTAAAGCTACAGCGCTGAATCACCAATAACAAAAAATAACAAATTCTTTTTTCTTTCTTTTCTTTCTCCACATGTTCTCACTATTGAATCAAAAACCCAACAATAAATAAAAAAATATATAAAAAAAATTAAACATACTTGTAATCCGAATTAAAGTAAAAAAATTATATTTTTAAAAAAAAAAACTTACAAGCAGTCAACTAGAAATTTGAACTTAAGAACAAAGTGTTCCAAAAACCTTGAATTTCAGACGAATCTGAAGTAGAGAAAGATGTTGATAGGAGTCGTTGGTGAATGGTAGAGAGAGAGAGAGTGAGAGAGAGAAGTACACGGCGTGATTAACGGCGAACGGTAGTAGTAGAAGACTAGAGAAGCACATTAGCTTTTGGTGTTAGAAGATGATGTGACCGTGACTTTGAATGGGATGCTTCGTTTCCATTCGCTGGCTTTGCGTTTGTTTTTTTTTTCCCCCAACTTTTTCCTTTTCTTCAGATTTTGATTTTGTGTTTGAGTTGGAAACCACTCTAAAATAATAAGGGAAGACTTTTGAGGAATCACGTAGCAATATTGGAGTCATCCTCTATATTTTTGCTCCTCCTCATTTCTTATTAATTATGCTACTACTATACGGTTTTTTATATTTAAATAAAAAAAATTTATTTACTGATTTAAATCAAAATACAAAGATATTTATCAATTTATGTATTTATTGACATTTTCGCAGTTAGATACTGCAAAAATTAAATTTAGACGATTTTTATGATTATGCTAGCGAAAATATGATTGATTTTATCTCTCTATTCTTATATTTAATTTATTGCCAGCGAAAATAAGCTACAAAAAGTTAATTACTTTATGATAAGTGACAACTTCACAAATTATTTTATTATTGTATCTGCATCATATTTGTTAATTATATTTTTTACCATTATAAAGTAATTCATTTTATTTGTTTATAATTAGTAAATTATTATTAAATTTAATTAAAAATAGAAATAATCAAAGGAAAAATAATATTAATTTAAACATTGTATTTTATTATTATTAATTTTTTCAGTTTTTAACCCTTTTTCTGTTTAATTGTAGAAGTTATAATAAGTAAATCTAATTAATACTTTCTTAAAAAAGAAATGAGACTAAATTCATTTTATCAAAAAAATGATACTTAATTTATAATCAAAGTAAAATGAAGTTAGTGTATCTCTTATTTTAAGAAAGCATTAGTTAAATTTTACTTATTATAACTTCTACTATTAAATTGAGAAAGGGATAAAAAATTAAAATTGATAAAGCAAAAAATAATAGTTAAAATAATAATAATTTTTTATATTAATTATTTATATTTTTAAGTAAATTTAATAATTGTTTACCAATCATAAACAAATAAAAACAATTAATTTGAAAAGGTAAAAATCTAATTAATAGTTATGATATTGATGCAATTGTATGATAATTTGATAAATCATTAATTCTCGTCAGAATTTATTTTTAATATGAAAAATGGAGTTGTATTTTTGTTTGTTATTGACATTGGTAAGTGTTTTGCTGGTTTGTGGAACAGCCTTTCAACACGTAAGGGACGTGATGAAGCAGGGTCGTCGGCGACGTGGCAGAGCTCGACCAACATGCGGGGGGCGTGATGAAGTAGGGATGTCAACCACGTGGCAGCGCCCTGATGCATGAGTATCTTTCTTATCTTTTTCTAATGAATTTGCAATTGAATTTGTTAAGTTTAATCAAGATTTAAGTACTATAAGCCACTATGAATACTATTTTGAGTTCTGTGTAATTTAGTTTATTTCAAGTAGCATTCGGACGGATTTGACAAAGTTTAGAAAGAAGAAACGGAGCCACGGCAAATCCAGGAGTTGGCGCCAAACTTGGCATTCCTCAAGTTTGGCACCATAATCATTACAAGCTTCCATTGCATATGGCCTTAGTGGCGCCAAACTTGGAATTTTCCAAGTTTAGTGTTGGGATGAAGAACATTGAGATTGCATGGGGTTAAAGTGGTACCAAACTTGGCCCAACCAAAGTTTGACGCAAAAGGTGCTCCCTATTCGTCTCCAAAAAAGTTAGCACGAGATATTTTTATTCATTTTGATTAAACTTTATTTTATTTTATAATAGGAAAAGATATTATTTAGTTTTAGAAAATATATTTTACATTTATTAGGATTTGATATAAAAGAGAAAAGATTTAGCCATTCGGGCTCTCTTCTCTCTTACGCACCTCATTCCGTACTTTACAGTTTTTAGAACCCAAGTTTTCTCTCTAAGCCATAAGCAACTAAACATCCACTGTTAAAGTTAAGAGCTCTATTTACTCTATATTCTAATTATGTTCTTGCTAAATCTTGAAAAAGTAATTTACTTGAACAATAGCTTGAAAACAATTTCTCCTAAATCACTAATTATCTAGACTTAACGGGATATGTGACATATAATCCTCTTTTATTTGGGTAATTAGGATTTTTGTGGTACATAAACTATAATTAAGTGACTAAAATATATTTTGCCATGAATTAGGATTTTTAAGTGACCAAGGAATTGCCAGTTAACTAGGTTAGAGAAGACTAAATTACTAAGGAATTAGGGTTTAATCACATATATTTTGCCATGAATTGAATCTTGCATGACTAAAATATTTGGTAAGAAAAGTTAATCCGGAAGATAAATAACTCCAAAAGCTTAATTGTTCTCTCATATAATCTTCACAACCCGTATACTGTTTACTTTCTGATTCTCTGATTTTACTATTTAATGCAATTGAACTCTCAAACACTATTTTTTGCTTGTCTGACTAAGTAAATCACTCAATTATTGTTGCTTGATCTATCAATCCTCATGGGATCCACCCTCACTCACCTGAGGTATTATTTGATACGACTCGGTGTACTTACCGGTTAGTTTGTGGACTTTGAATTTCGCACCAAGTTTTTGGCATCGTTGCTGGTGATTGACTGTGATTGACACCTACTAGTTATTTGATTGCTTAGATTAGCCATTTTTGCTTTAGTTTTATTTAATTCTTGTCTTTAATTTTCGAAAATTTTAGCAATTATTTTTTCTTAATTTATGAAATTAAGTTTGGTGTCTCCTAGTTATTTTATTTTATTTTCCCTGTTTATTTTTTTATATATAAATTTTGAAATTTGTTTCATTGTTGCTTAGCAATTTTTGAATTCTTTGCTCTATTTGTTTAGTTAGTTTATTTTTTTTCTTTTACTCAGGTTGCCTCATTCGGAATTCTCTGCACTCTAACGTAGAGATTCCCACTTTTTCTTATTTTTTGTTTGTTCATAAGCAAGAATATGAACAAAGACCATCTTCTTGAATTTGATCCTGAGATTGAATGGACCTTGAGAAGGCGTTTACAACAAGCTAGAGCTTACAAAACCGGTAAGAATATCAGAGATAATCTTGAGGAGAAAGCGGAAGAGTTCACCATGGATTCTAACAATAACAATGCAGTTAATGCAAATGTTGTTAATCCAAATGCAAACGGGCAACCTAGGAGGACCCTTGTCTCATACACCGCACCTAGCCCAAATTTCTATGGGAATAGTATTGTGGTACCTCCTGTAGGTGCAAATAACTTTGAGCTGAAACCTCAGTTAAGCACTCTAGTGCAACAAAACTGTTAGTTTCATGGACTCCTGCAAGAAGACCCAAACTTGTTTATCTCAAATTTTCTGCAGATCTGTGATACTATGAAGACTAATGGAGTGAATCCCAATGTCTACAAGCTACTTGTCTTCCCATTTGCTGTGAGGGATAGAATAAAGCAGTGGCTTGACACTCAGCCCAAGGAGAGTTTGGATACTTAGGATAAGGTGGTCAACAAATTTCTGATCAAGTTCTTTTCTCCTTAGAAGCTGACCAAGCTGAGGACAGATGTTCATACTTTCAAGCAGAGAGATAGTGAATCCCTCTATGAAGCCTTGAAGAGATACAAGTTGATGATTAGGAAGTGTCCCCTGGATATGTTCTCAGCTGGATCTGGTTGTAGATTTTTTATTATGGGCTTTTTGAGATGGCTAAAATGTCTCTAGATAATTCTGTAGGTGGATCTCTGCACATGAAGAAGACTCCTGAAGAGGCTAATGAATTGATTGATATGGTTGCTAACAACAAATATCTATACTCTTCTAAGAGGTCTTCTGTGAAGAAAGGAGTTATGGAGTGAGATGTTGTAGATGCTATTCTCGCTCAAAACAAACTTTTGTCTCAACAAATGGATTTTGTTACTCAACAATTGAGAGGGATGCAAGTCTTAGTTGTCAATACTCAAAATGCTCCTCAAGATGCCACTTATCACATGAGTGGTGGCTATACCCAAGGTGAGATCTATGATTATGCTTAGTGCCCTCCTAAACAGGTTAATTTTATGGGAATGTTCCTAAAAACCCCAATAATGATCCATATTCAAAGACCTTTAATCGACGGTGGAGAAATCACCCAAACTTTGGGTGGAGAGATCAACCTCAAAGGCAACAAAATTTTAATAATTCTCAAGGCAGTTTTAATTGGAATAATTTCAATATCCGCCAGTTTCAATCTTCTCAACCACAACAGCCACAAGCTCAACCTTAGAATACTCCTGACTTGGCGGCTATGCTTGCAGAGCTTTCTAAGAATCAACAGAGTTTTTTGTAGGAAACTAAAGCTTCACTCAGGAACTTAGAGATGCAAGTGAGTCAGTTGAGCAAGCAAGTATCTGAGAGGCCGCCTAATACTCTTCCTGGTGACACAGTGATAAATCCAAGAGAAGAGTGCAAGGCCATTCACTTGAGAAGTGGTAAAGTGACAGGTTCTGAGACTAAAGATGATGATGAGCCAGTTGTAAAAGAAGCTCTGGAAGAAAAGCAAGAAGAAGTTGAACACCCCCTTCCTAGGCGTGCGGACAACCTGACGTGAGCAGAAATTAGCAGATTAAGAATTAATTAGAAAAATGGCGTTGCGAGTACAGTTCTTAACCAGCAAGAATCCACTCGTCAATTTAGAAAAAAGGGTTGTCACAAATTTTAGAAATAAAATACTAGGAGTATGAGTCCCAGGTCGTCTCCCAACGAGTTGCAGGAGGATGTGCTATTTTATCAATCAGAGGTTTTCAAAAGGGGTTTTGAATTTGTTGAACAAAAAATTAAATTAGAGAATTTATATGATTTAAATAAAATCTTGATCAGGAGAACATTAATTGGAAGTTCTATCCTTGTTAGAATTTAATCAAGAGCAATTAATAATTAGTCATTATTTTAATTTAGTTAACCTCAACGAATGAAAGAAAGTCAAATTAAAAGTCAACTTCTATTCATAAGTCCTAATCCTCTCCCTTGGGAAGGATTAGAATTAGTGACTAACAAGCCAACCAATAATGCACCAATTACAATTGAACTCTTGAGTATTTTAACTTAAGGTTCTCCTTTTAATCATCTCCCAATCAAGTTGGGAAACTACTCACTCATCATAATTATAGACTTCACAGAATCAATGGAAAAAATAAAAGAAGACATAATAAATAATAATAAAAGGGATTAATTAAAAATAAAAATAGTTCTGTATTAATAACTTGTGAAAATAATCCAATGTCAACTCTGGAGGAATTAAGAATATGGAAGAATAAATGAAAAGTAAATAACAAATTATAGTGACTAGTATTGGAGATAGACTATTCTCAAAAGCTAAAGCCAAAATCTTCAAAATCCTAATTTATGAAAATTCAAGTGAGAAACCTAGGGGAGGAGTAAATTCATATCTAAAAACTTGAAATTATGCGGAATGAATTGTTGTCTTTGTCTCTGCATGTTCCCTGGCTCTAATCTGTGTTTCTGGGCCGAAAACTGTGTTGAAATCCGGCCCACAATCTCTGTCAGTGACTTTTGTAATTCTGCAGATAGCGCACATCACGCGGTCGCGACGTCCACGCGATTGCGTCACTCAGCGTTTCTCGTACCACGCGTGCGCGTCGTCCATGCACTCGCGTCGTTCATGCAGCTTCCAATCTGCGCGGCCGCGTCAGGCACGCGGGTGCGTCATTTTGATTTTTTTTCATTTCGCGCGGTCGCGTGAGCCATGCGACCGCGTGACTTCTCGCTGGTCATCTCCTCAATTCCTTGTGTTCCTTCCATTTTTTCATGCTTCCTCTTCATTCCTTACTCCATTCCTGCCCTTGAAGCCTGAAACACTTAACACACAGATCACAGCATCGAATGGTACGAAAGAAGATAAAAATATACAACTAAAAGGTCTTTAGGAAGCAAGTTATCAATCATAGAATATTTTTAGGAAGGAATTGTAAATACGTGCAAATCATATGAATAAGTGGGCGAAGACTTGATAAAACCACATAATTAAATACAATATGAATCACAAAATAGTGGTTTATCAACCTCCCTACACTTAAACATTAGCATGTCCTCATGCTAAGTTGAAGGAGATAAATATGAATGAATAGGAACATGTAAGACTCATGTAATGCAATGCAACCTATATACATATGAATGCAACTATATGAGTTTGTCTACATGATAAAAAAATAGATAAGTTCTCTAAGACAAAACATGGGGCAGATTTCACTAATTCAATTCATATTGTAAAAGCAGATAAATTTGTAAGAAGATAGCTCGTGAAAGCAGGGAGTACAGGATTGAGCATTGAACCCTTGCTGTTGGTGCGTGTGCACTCTAATCAACTCAAGTAAATCAGGTAATCACTCTATCCTTCTCTAATCATGCTTTCAAAAATTTTGTTTTTCACCTAATCAATCAACAATTTTAAAATTCCAATGCAAACATCATGAGGTCTTTTCATGGTTGTAATGGAGCTAAGGTAAAGGTGAGGATACACATATAGCTAAGTGAGCTTGTATATTGAATCTTTAATTAACCTAAGCTCCTACCTAACATACATATACTCCATATAAATTTAATATTCATCTTAGCTACCCAAAATCTCCTTTTCACATTCCATATTCATGTATCAACCTTTATTTTAATTTTTATCACATGTGCATTGATTATTAATTCTGACTTAACATTGGGGTGATTTTGTCCCCTTATTCACTAAAATAAAGAAAATAATTTTATTTTTATTCTTTTTTTTCAATGCACATAGATTTATAATTTTTTCTTTTATGATTTCACATGAATAGGTACCCAATTTTCCTTTATTTCATCATGACATATTCTCCTATTATCCTTTATTCCCATAATTTTCCCATACTCAGCTAAAACACATTCTATCTTAAGGTAACCAAAGATTCAATTGGGATTTTTCATTGTTTTTCTGCTTAAGGCTAGTAATGTGGTAAAATATAGAATAATTGGGATTAACAACGGCTCAAAGTGGTTAACAAAGGTAATTAAAAGGGTTGGCTTATTTGGGATATGTGAGTTAAACAAACAATGGCCTCAATCAGATGCATGCACATAACACATTAACATTGGACATATAGGATAAAACAAAATTCAGATTACAATCATAGAGAAGTAAACACACAAGAAATAAGAATGTTTATGGTTAAATAGTGTAACCATGTATTTAGGCTCAAAGTCTCACGGGTTGTGTGTTCTTTTAGCTCAAAAATCATGTTCCAATTTCAACTTCAAACAAATTTAACATAAATATTTTGATTTAAATTAGTGAAATTTTTTTTAAAAAATATATGGTCTTAAAAGAAATTTATTGTCTTTTCAATCAGGTAGAACATGCATGCAATTAACCTATTAATATGCAATCTATCCTACACTAAAGAAGAAAGAAATTGGTGTTAGGGGGAAAGAATTACCTCCGGAAGTCAGGTATTGACCGATCTCCCCACACTTAAGGCTTTGCATCGTCCTTGGTGCCATCTGTCAGAAACAAGGGTGGGCTGGTGGTAGTGTCTCCACAATCGGAACCGTCATGGCTCCCTGTGCTGGTGAAGGAAGTGGAGTCCGGAGTTCCTGGGTCCTCATCAGGTCTGTGGTTGCCTGTGAGTAGCTCCTTGAGGTATTTGAAATGGTGGTGATTGCGGCGCTCTCGGAGCTTTGCTTTCTGGTCTTGTTGGTCCAACCGCTTTAGTATTTGATGTAGCAGCTGACTAGTAGAAGGTGGGATGTCTGCAGCATCTTCTGTGGACTGGCTGGTAGTGACAGGTGGTGGCCTGAGATATCTCCTGTTAGGGACATATTGATCATCCCGTGGAAGTATGGCTTTGGTGTCTCCAGCTCTGTAAAAGACTCCGGCTGCTGAAACAAGATCAGAGACCAAGGCAGGGAAAGGAAGGTTGCCCGCAATTTGCACGTGTCCCATAGCATTCTGGATGTGTCTTGGTAAATTGAGAGGCTGGTCTGTGAGGATGCACCATAGTAGAACGGCCATGTCTGCGGTGAAGGAGGACTCATGAGTGCTCGAAAAGACGTAATGGAACATAATCTATGCCCATACGTAAACCTTTAAGGTGAGTGCGGCCGATATTCCCTTAGGACGGGAGCGGTGATATCCAAAGATCCATTTGCTGCCAGGTTGTGGGATAACTCTGAGAACAGCGTCCTAGTCAAATTTGTACGCCTGGCGCTTGAGTGTGACTGCTTGAAATGCGTCCAATCCTTCTGGAGCAGGGGGAAGATCTAAGGCTTGCTGAATGACCTCTTTTGTAATGGGGACTTGATTCTGACGGATATAAACAGACTGCAGTGTCGGCAGGTGGAAGTTGGAGTAGAACTCAACTACCTAAGAAAGATTAACCTGTCGTAGCTGTCTCTGTAGGAATTCCCAATGTCTTTGTACAATTTGCGGCTCAACAAATTCGGCAACACGAGGCAGAAGGATAAGAAGGTGTTCATTGTTGTAATTCCGAGCTGCCAGAATGAGGAACATCTACTCACAGTAGCGATTGGGAAATTGTGCAGTGTCCTTTGCTGGGAAGACTCTTTCTTTTTCATCAACCTTTATAATCCTTTTAATTCTTTTTGTTGAGGGCTTAACTGTAGTTGAAGAAGGCTCTACCACTAATGCTCTTTTTGTTCCTTTCCTAGCTATGGATTTGGGGGTAGCTTTCTCCTTGCTTTTCTTAGTGGCCATCCTGAAAGGGAATGAGTAAAGACATTAGCATATTAAGGGTTATGGCAAGGAAAAAAATGGAAAAAGTGGTAATCAATGCACAGGAGTGGATAATTATGTGAACACACACTACAAGAAAATGAAACATTTGTAACAAAAATTTTGTATCAAATTTAAAATTGTTACAAAAAAATAATTTTTTGTAATAATAATTGGTAATTGTTACAAAAGAATAATGTTTTGTAACAATATTAAAAGTTGTTACAAAACATGATAATATTTTGTAACAACCTGATTTTTTTTGTTGCAAATTACGTTAGTTTTTGTAACGAGATGGTGTTTTGTTACAAAATATTATAATATTTTGGAATAAAAAAAGAGAAGTTGCAAAAATTTGAAATATTTTGTAACAAAATATTTTTTTATTTCAAAAACTCCAATTGTTTTGTAACAAAATATCTTTTTGTTTCAAAAACTCTAATTGTTTTGTAACAAAAAATTAATTTATCACAAAATTCAATATTGTTTATAACAAGTTAATTATTTATCCCAAAATATAAGTAATTTTATTTTAGACATTATTTATTTTATAGATAGAAATAAAAGAGAATATATCTAAAAAGTTATTTAAAATGAGAGATCACACTTTTATAAATACTTTAAGTTTAAAACAATTAAGAGTTATGTACAATTTTTATTATAATTAATTATTTTATACAAAAAAATTAAAATTTTGGTAATAGAAAAATAATAAAATGTCATATAATTTAATTTAGGCAATAGATATTTCAGGTTTAACCTGTGTTTTATAAAATGACTAAAATATTCATTTTATGATTTAAATTAAAAATAATTATTTAAACTCATTGATAAATTAATAAAATTATGTGTTTCAAAATTAATTTTTACAGTATTATATTTGAATTCTAAATTGTCATTCTATTTCAAATATTTTATACAATTATTATATCACTTGTATATAATTTACCTTAACTTTATAATTGCCAAATAAAATCTTAATTTTACTAAATTCCTAAATCTATTACCCTAAATCCCTAAACCTATGTTCAGAGAGGGGAAAGAAAGGAAACGGGAAATAGGGAGAAGACAAAAGGGAAAAGGGGGGAATCAGAGAAGAAGAGGAAGGAGAAGAGAGGGAAGGGATGGCGCCGGGAAGGGTGCCACTGTCGCCGCCGCTGCCGTCGTGTGGGTGAGAGGGAGAGCTCGCGAACGGGGTTGCTGCCCAAAGCTGTTGTCACCATTGGAGCTGCACGAAGCCATCTCCATCGTCGTCGCTTAGAGCTGTCGCCGTTGAGCTTCATCGCTGCCGTCGCTCGCTAGGGTTCGTCACCATCGTCGTAGCCATCGCCGTCGCACGCAGAGGGGAGAGAGAAGGGAAGATCTGCGATTGGCCAAGAGAGAGGGGGGAGTCAAAGGACACGTTGGTGGGTGTTCTCCTCGCCGCCGCCGTGGGAGCTCGCCACCACTGTGAAGATGAACCGAGGCAAGAATTCTTGCTCTTGATTTTTGTTCTGTTTTGCTTTTAGTTTTGGTTCTGTTCTTGCTTCTAGTTTTCGTTCTGATTATTAGGGTTTGCGATTCCGTCCTCTTTGAAGAAATGTGAAATGTGAAATGTGATTAGGGTTTGCATCACCAACTGTGTTATTTTTTCTTGTTCTTTACATGCTTTCGATTGCTTGCTGGTGTTGTTGTTGTAGTGGCAAACATATTATTCCTTGATTCTCCTGCTGGTGTCGGGTTTTCGTACTCGAATAAGACGACAGATCTGTACACATTTGGTGATCAGAGAACAGGTAATGAAGTTGTCACATCTGTTTATCATGTCGATTTTGCTTTGTTCATTACGATCTTGAGTTGGTTATGTGCTTGTATTTGGGATCCTGGGGTCTCTGAATTTTCAGCTGGAGATGCATATACATTTCTTGTTAAGTGGTCTGAAAGATTTCTTTTAGTATAAGCATAGAGAGTTCTACATTGCTGGAGAAAGCTATACAGGTGATTGATTGATATACTAGTTTTTTCTTAAATGTTTTAGAATACTAATTTTTAAAAATTTATTGCAATTGCTGGAGAAAGCTTTTGTTTTAGAAAATTTGTTGATTCGGTTACGATAGATAGATGAGATTCTTTACTAGAGTCGATATATGAATTCATCAATGTTTTGTTTTTAGTACATTTTAGTACAACTGATTCTTGCCAACTTTGGGTGATCAATTTTGTTGTTGTGGCAGATACATTATCAAACCACTGGCCCAGAGATATGGAAAGGTTCGGAAGGAAAAGTCGACATGCTTTATGCAGGATAGGTAGTGGTGGTACCATCACTGGTGCATGGAAATATCTGAAAGAGCAGAATTCTAACTTAAAAGTTAGCTGTTCTTTAGATACATTTGCAGAAGATAATTTCTGCTATAATCATAGTGTTATTTTCTTATGTTATCATTTTTCTTTTGACTTTTTGTAGTTGATTAGTGTGGAACCAGCTGAAAGTTCAGTGCTCTTAGGAGGAAAACCTGGTGAGTTACAACCTCTTCTGTGTGACAATGACTTTCTTGTATTTTTTTTTTAAAAAAGGTTATTTATTTATTAGTAGTCCTCAGGGTTAAGGCCCACAACTTCATTTGTAGTACCCAGTGATTTACAATTTGTCATTATTAATGTGTAGGTCCATACAAGATTCAGGGAATTGGTGCAGGCTTTGTCCCCAGTGTATTAGAAGTCAATCTTCTCGATGAAATCATTCAAGTAAGCTTTATTCAAGAGTTGATAAAATGTTGTGATTCATGAAGTCAAACTAATTTTATGTTTTGTTAACTCTTGAGATATGTTTAAATTGGTAGATATTAAGTGAAGAAGCTATAGAAACTGCAAAGCAACTTATGCTTAAAGAAGGCCTGTTTATAAGTTCTCCAATATATGTGTATTAGTATTCTGTTGTGACACTTGTAATTTCTGGTAACATATTCAGTTAATGATCAAAGAATATTTGATATTGTTAATAACCTTTTGTTTTGTTTTTTGTTTTTCTTTTGTTTGGTAATCAATCTTATTTCAGGTTTATTCTCATCAGTAACTTATTTTTTTCTCAAGAAACAGATCTCACATGTTGGATTACTAGCTTGCTCTGCAGCGATGTGTTAGAAAAGATGCTTGTAAGTAGTTGCACTCCAAGCAATCAATAATAAGTTGCAGAACTCCAAATCACAATGCTTTTATCCTCATATAACTTAATTTTTACTCGGATGAAGATAGTATTATGTGTTATTTTTTAATTTTGGTTTTCATTGTTTATATTTGCAGGTGCACAAAATTGATGCCAACATGCTAGACTTTATATTGACTGAAATATGTTAGAAGAGTCAATAATTATAAATTTGATATGATACAATTTTATGTTAGGAAAAAATTGTGTTTAGTTAAATTTGTAGAACTTATTTTATTGTAAAAGAATCTTAATGACATGTAAGATGTCTTAATTATCTATATGATTATATATTATATAAATGTTGAGTTAGTGAAATTAGCAAATTAATTGATATATCAACTATTTAATTAAATATTTTAATATGAATTTTCTATTTTGTAACTAAAAGAATAAAAAATGTTACAAAAGCAAATAGTATTTTGTAACAAAATATTGTGACACAAAAATCTAAATTGTTACGAAAAGTATTTTAAAAGTAAAAAAGTGTTACCATTTTTGAAACAAATTTCGTTTTTTTGTATCAAAAAAATTTGTTACAAAACATTACTTTGAATTGTAATAGTTTCATTTTTCGTTACAAAAACTTTTTGTAACGGGACTTACTGCAATGGACCATTTTTTTGTTACAAAAAACTTTTGTTTCAAAATTTCGACGTTTTGTAACAATATTTTTTGTTACAAATACGCCTTTTTCTTGTAGTGACATGGTCATGACTACATGTGGCAAATCAACAATGGAAATAGAGCAAGTGCACGTGATGACAATTAAATGCAAGGTGTTTATTGGCATGCCGGCAAGGGCATCAGTAGCATAGATCAAGCATTCAATGTCCAAATTAGATTACCTAGTCTTTCAAACTAATAGTGTGCTTGTAAAAATAATTATATTTAATTAATAAAAGATTAGAAAGGGTTTTGTGAAAAGCAAGCATTTATAGTAGTATATTTAAAAGAAATCTAAAAAGAAGTAGTGCAAAATGCCATATGGGCGTTTTCACAAACACATAGCATGCATGTTGAATAAGGTATGG
Source organism: Arachis duranensis (assembly GCF_000817695.3). NCBI lineage: Eukaryota > Viridiplantae > Streptophyta > Magnoliopsida > Fabales > Fabaceae > Arachis > Arachis duranensis. The sequence continues at coordinate 42,762,772 of NC_029773.3, read as the reverse complement.
AAAATATTAATTTGAACATGCAAGTAACCCTTAGAAAATAATATATAATTGTTAAACAAGTCCTAAACAATCCATAAGCAACATATAAAAATAATGACCCAAATAAAGTTCCAACACCAATAGAAGGAAGAAGAGAAAGAAAAAGAAATCATGGATAGAGAAAGTAGAAGAGAAAGAAAAAGAAAACATGAAAATAAAAAGAAGAATGAAATAGTAAGGAGGGAAGAAGAGAGAAGAAAAACCTTGAAAATGGTGGTAGGAAAGAGGGGGTAGAGGAGAGAAAGAAGGGAGGAAGAAGGAAGGGGGGAATAAAATTGGAATGGGGTGAGGAAAGAAAAGATAATCTGGCAGATTTGAATGAGTTGGGCAGCGCAAGCGACGCGGACTCATGGGATACGCGGTCGCGTGGAAAGCCCTTAAATGAAATGACGCGGACGCGTCGGTCACGCGGACGCGTGACATGATTTGCGCTAGTGGCGCGAGGGCAGCTTCGCGCTCGCACAACTCTCTGTTCAAATTATGTTTTGCCAAAATGTAGAATGACGCGATCGCGTGGTAGACGTGATTGTGTGGATGGCCAGATTGAGAAAATGGCGCGGACGCGTGGGGCACACGTTCGCATGGCAGGGCATGTGCGATTAGCACAAGTGCAGCCCAAGTGCAGCTCAACTTTCGGCCATACACACATTTTACGTCGATTTATAGGGCACGCGGTCGCGTGGGTGACGCGGACGCGTGGGAGATCTATTTTCCACATGATGCGGACGCGTCAGCGGCGCGGTCGTGTGGAGCGATTTGTGCCAAAGGCACGCCTCCAGCCACACTTTCGCGTGACTCTCTGTTTCTTTTCTTCTCGTATCCAAGGCACTATGACGCGGACGCGTCATCGACGCTGTTGCGTCGTGTGCTCTTCTTTTTTTTTGATAAAAATGCAAATGCAGTATGCAGATGAAATGCAAGATATAGGCATTAGTACTGGGAAGAGTTATAGATGAGGGAAGATAAGGAGAGAGGGAGGAACGATCATACCATGGTGGGTTGTCTCCCACCCAGCACTTTGCTTTAACGTCCGTAAGTTGGACGCTCCACTAGCTTAGTCTTCTGCTGTGGGCGGATCTTCCAAGAGGAAGGTCTCTAGTTCCTGGTTTTTTGCCATCTTTTCACCATGTAATAACTTCAAGCGATGTCTATTGACCTTGATAAGCTCAGAGTTTGAAGGTTGGCTCAGGTGAAAGACTCCATATGGTTCCACCCTCTCTACTCGATACGGACCATCCCATCTAGATCTCAGCTTGCCTGGCATGAGTCGCATTCTGGAGTTGTAGAGTAGGACTAAGTCCCCTGGTTGGAATTCTCTTTTCTTAATGCTCTTGTCATGCACAGCCTTCACCTTCTCTTTATATAGCCTGGAGTTTTCATAAGCCTCAAGGCGAAGGCTCTCTAATTCTTGCAGTTGCGACTTTCATTCAGCTCCGGCTCTCTCATAGTCCATGTTGCATTCCTTTACCGCCCAGAAGGCCTTGTGTTCTAACTTGACTAGAAGATGACAGGCCTTTCCATAAACCAAGCGGAAAGGACTCATCCCAATTGGTGTCTTGTATGCTGTCCGATATGCCCAAAGTGCGTCTTGGAGCCTGGTGCTCCAGTCCTTTCTATGAGGCTTGACTACCTTTTGCAGTATGCACTTTATCTCCCTGTTAGACACCTCTACTTGTCCATTAGTCTGGGGATAATAGGATGTTGATACTTTATGAATGATCCCGTGCCTCTTTAGTAAACCTGTTAGTCTTCTGTTACAAAAGTGAGTGCCTTGATCGCTCACAATTGCTCGTGGTGATCCAAAGCGACAAATAATATGATTTCTAACAAAGGAAACAACGGTGTTAGCATCATCAGTACGGGTAGGAATGGCTTCCACCTATTTAAAAATATAATCTACAGCTAACAATATATAAAGGTGGCCATTAGAATTTGGAAATGGACCCATGAAGTCAATGCCCCAAACATAAAAAATTTCATAGAAAAGCATAATTTGTTGAGGCATTTCATCCCTCTGGGATATATTATCAAACCTTTGGCATGGAGGACAAGATTTACAAAGATCAGCAGCATCTTTAAAAAGAGTAGGCCACCAGAATCCACAGTCTAAAACTTTTCTAGCAGTTCGTTGAGGGCCAAAATGTCCTCCACTCTCAGATGAGTGGCAAGCCTCTAAAATGGACTGGAATTCTGATTGAGGTACACACCGTCTAATTACCTGGTCAGCACCACACCTCTATAGATACGGGTCATCCCACACATAGTATTTGGACTCGCTTTTTAGCTTGTCTCTCTGATGCTTAGTAAAATTAGGAGGAAAACTATGGCTAAATAGATAATTAGCTACAGGTGCATACCAAGGGGCTACATCAGATACTGCCTGTAAGCTATCAAATGGGAAATTATCATTGATAGGAATGGAGTCATCTTTAATGTGCTCAAGGCGACTCAAGTGGTCAGCCACTAAATTTTGGTTACCACTTCTATCTTTAATTTCCAGATCAAATTCTTGCAGCAGTAGCATCCAACATATTAGCCTTGGTTTAGACTCCTTTTTAGCTAATAAATATTTTAGAGCTGCATGATCTGAGTACGCTACTACCTTAGTACCAAGTAAATAGGCTCGAAATTTATCCAGAGCAAAAATAATAGCTAGAAGCTCTTTTTTAGTAGTAGTGTAATTAGATTGAGCAGCATCTAAGGTCTTAGATGCATAAGCAATTACAAAAGGGTGATTACCTTCATGTTGAGCTAGTGCTGCTCCTACTGCATGATTGGAGGCATCATACATGATTTCAAATGGTTGACTCCAGTCTGGTCCCCTCACAATCGGAGCTTGAGTCAAGGCGGTCTTTAGCTTATCAAACGCTTGCTTGCAATCCTCACTGAACTCGAACTCATTGTCTTTCTGCAGTAGTCTGGATAAGGGTAGTGCTACCTTACTAAAGTCCTTAATGAATCTCCTGTAAAAACCTGCATGGCCAAGGAACGAACGGACTTCCCTCACAGAGGAGGGGTAAGGTAAACTAGAAATAACATCCACCTTTGCTGGGTCTACAAAGATACCAGTATAAGAAACAATATGTCCTAGAACAATACCTTGTTTTACCATAAAATGACACTTTTCAAAATTTAAAACAAGGTTTGAACTAACACACATGTCCAACACTTTAGACAAACTATCCAAGCAAAGGTTAAATGAATCACCATAGACGCTAAAGTCATCCATAAAAACTTCCATACAAGTCTCAATGAGATTAGAGAAAAGACTCATCATGCACCTCTGGAAAGTAGCTGGTGCATTGCACAAGCCAAAGGGAATCCTCTTATAAGCATAGGTCCCAAAAGGACATGTAAAAGTAGTCTTTTCCTGATCCTCAGGAGCTATATGGATTTGAAAATAACCTATATAACCATCTAAAAAGCAGTAGTGAGATTTACCTGACAGGCGATCAAGCATCTGATCAATGAATGGCAAGGGATACTGATCCTTGCGAGTGGCTTGGTTGAGACGCTTGTAGTCAATGCAAACTCTCCATGTGTTCTGTACTCTGGTTGTCAGAAGTTCTCCTTGCTCATTCTTTATTCTTGTGACTCCAGACTTCTTGGGCACTACTTGTACTAGGTTGACCCATTCGCTGTCTGAAATGGGGTAAATGATATCTGCCTCAAGTAGTCTGATTACTTCCTTCTTGACAACTTCTAAGATGGTGGGATTCAATCTTCTTTGAGGTTGACGGACAGGCTTTGCTCCTTCTTCTAATAATATTCTATGTTCACAAACTTGAGGGCTGATGCCTACTATATCCGCCAAGCTCCATCTAATTGCTTTTTTATGTGTCCTCAACACACTAAGCAATTGTTCTTCTTGGTGGGAAGTGAGCTCCGTTGCAATGATAACTAGAAACTTCTGCTTGTCCTCAAGGTATGCATACTTGAGGTGTGGAGGAAGAGGCTTTAATTTCATTTTTCGCTCATGGTTCGGTTCTGCATTCTCTGGCCCTGGCGAAAATGGTGATGAATCTTCAGTATGTTCAGAGGGTGTCCCCACACTTGGATCTTACTCCTTCTGACTCTCTTTTATTTCTTCCTGGTGAGTTGCAGCTATAATCTCATCAATGATGTCACATTGGAATATGGAGTGATCTTCTGAGGGATGCTTCATAGCTTCATCTAGATTGAAGCTCACTGTTCTGCCATCTACCTCAAAGGAATAGGTACCCGAGAAGGCATCCAGCTTGAATTTTGAAGTCTTCAAAAACGGTCTACCAAGCAGGATTGACGAAAGTCTCCTTGAGTCATTTTGGGGGCATTTCCAGGATATAAAAGTCAATGGAAAACGTGAGTCCCTTAATGCTCACTAATACATCTTCAGTAATTCAAACCACTGTGATAATGCTTTTATCTGCTAACACAAAACGAGCTGCCGACCTTTTTAAGGGAGGGAGCCTTAAAGCATTATATATAGACAAGGGCATAATACTCATGCATGCTCATAAATCACACATACAGTTAGAAAATATCACACCTCCAATGGTACAGTTAACCATGCATGTGCCTGGGTCACTACATTTTTTAGGTATATTTCCCATTAAAGCAGATATAGAACTACCTAAAGGAATAGTTTTTAATTCATTAATTTTATCTTTATGTATGCACAATTCTTTTAAAAACTTTGCATATTTAGGCACTTACTGAATAACATCAAAAAGGGGAACAATTACCTCAACCTTTTTGAAAATCTCTACCATTTTGGGATCTAGTTCCATTTGCTTTCTGGGCTTCTTAGCAAGGTGTGGAAATGGAATAGGAGTGGCGTCCTTTATAGCTTCAGCTTGCTGGGGTTCTGCACTCCTTGGTTGGGCTGCTTCTGCTTCAGCCATGCCTTGTACTTCATCTTATTCTTCAACATCCTCTACCTCAACCGCGTCTGCAACTGGGGCGTGTTTTGATGGGCTTGATTCCTCTGGATTCTTCTCTTGCAGTGTGGTTCCAGATCTCAGGGTAATGGCATTGATGCCACCCTTGGGGTTGGGTAATGGTTGAGAGGGGAGTCCACCAGAGCTTGAGGACTGGTTGTTAGAGTTATTCAGTGATCCAATCTATGAGACAAGAGCTTTCAAGGTAGAATTCAGACCATTTAGAGTAGAAGTAAGATTGTTTTCCATGGCCTGATGTCTCTGATCAATAGATTGAAGCAACTCATCATTAGGAGATGAAGAGGGATAAGTGATCTGAGGGGTCTACTGAGATGCTGGAGGCTATCTTAGATGAGGTGCTCTGTAAGCCTGATTCTGATTCTGCTGCCTGAAGTTGTTATTGTTATTCCACCTCTGATTTCCATTGTTATCTCTGCCTCCTCTATTATGATTATCCCTCCAACCCTGATTAGAATTATCTCTCCAACCTTGGTTGGAGTTATCCTGCCATCCATGGTTGTAGCTGCCACCTTGATTGTACCCTTGATTGGGGCGGTCATAGAAGTTGTGAGTGGCTGCCACAATGTGGTCTTCCAGTTGGAGTTGCGGACACTCATCAGTATAATGATTGTAATCTTCACAGAGTCCGTATACTCTATGTGGAACCAACTGTTGGCTGTGCTGTGGTGGAGAAGGTTGAACTTGCTGAGCTTGTTGTTGACTTAGTTGCATCTGCTTCAGTAAATTGGTCATTTCACATAAGCTTTGAGTTATGCAGCAGTCTCTTTGCTAGTGGATACCTCTGCAACAGCTCTTGACCGACTTTGTTTCTGCCTGTGATTCCTAGTAGATTCAGCTAAGTCGTTGATCAATTGCCATGCATCTTCCGTAGTCTTGTACTTTTTCATAGACCTATTGCTAGCACCTTCCAGTGTGGTCCTATCTTGAGATTTCATGCCCTGTGTAAGGTAGCCGAGCAACACTATCTTGTCAATCATATGGTGGAGACATGCTTCCAGAAGATTATTGAAGCGTTCAAAATATTCATAGAGAGTCTCAGATTCGTCCTGAACGATCATGGACATGTCTTTCCTCAGTTTATCGGCAACCTCAGCTGGAAAGAATTTTTCCAAAAATTCTCTTCTAAGCATATCTCAGTTAGAAACAGTTGCTCCGGATTGAGTGTAGTACCACTCTTTTGCCTTTCCCTCAAGAGAAAATGGGAAAGCCTTTATCAGAATAGAAGTTTTGTCAGTACCATCACGCTTAATAGTAGAACAAGCTGTCTGAAAATTCCTAAGGTGCTTGATAGGCTCTTGAGCAGGTAAACCATGAAACTTGGGCATCAAGTTGAGTAGTGCAGACTTTATTTCAAAATCCATAGCCACTGCTGGGTGGTGTACCTGGAATGGTTGTAGCGTAAAATCAGGGGCTGTAGCCTCCTGGATAGTGACTTTCCTAGGTGCTGCCATGTCACCTGCACGTTGGTGCACGAATTTGTAATCCGTACAACTAACCAACAAGTGCACTGAGTCGTCCAAGTAATACCTTACGTGAGTAAGGGTCGATCCCACGGAGATTGTTAGTTTGAAGCAATCTATTTTTATCTTATTATTCTTAGTCAGGATGCCAATAAGATTAATTGGATTTAATTGTAAGAAGTCAAAGTATTTGGAATAAGGAATTGTTACTTTATTAATGAAGAATATGTTGGAGCTCTGGAGATGCTTTGTCTTCTGAATTTCTGCAATGTGATATTAAACTCAATTGTTTGTAAAGTTCCATCCATGGCAAGCTGTATGTAGGGTGTCACCATTGTCAGTGGCTACTTCCCATCCTTTCAATGAAAACGGGCCAGATGCTCTGTCACAGCACGGCTAATCAGCTGTCGGTTCTCGATCATGTTGGAATAGGATCCATTGATCCTTTTGCGTTTGTCATCACGCCTAGCAATCGCAAGTTTGAAGCTCACCACATCCACTCAATTCTTGAATCCTACTCGGAATACCACAGACAAGGTTTAGACTTTCCGGATCCTCAAGAATGGTCGCCATCAGTTCTAGGTTATACCACGAAGATTCTGATTAAGGAAGCTAAGAGATGCTCATTCAATCTGATGTAGAACGGAGGTGTTTGTCAGGCACACGTTCATAGATTGAGGAAGGTGAAGAGTGTCACGGATCATCACCTCCTTCACAATTAAGCGCAAATGAACATCTTAGATAGGAACACACACACGTTTGAATGAAATAGAAATAATTGCATTAATTCATTGAGACGCTGCAGAGCTCCTCACCCCCCAACATTGGAGTTTAGAGACTCATGCCGTCAAAGTGCATAAAATTTAGATCTGAAAATGTCATGAGGTACAAGATAAGTCTCTAAAAGTTGTTTAAATAGTAAACTAGTAACCTAGGTTTACCGAATATGAGTAAACTAAGATAATTGGTGCAGAAATCCACTTCTGGGGCCCACTTGGCGTGTGCTGGGGCTGAGAATAAAGCTATCCATGAGATGAGGCTTTTCTTGGAGTTGAACTCCAAGTTATAACGTGTTTTGGGCGTTCAACTCCGGATCATGACGTGTTTCTGGCGTTTAACTCTAGACAGCAGCATGTACTTGGCGTTCGACGCCAAGTTACGTCGTCTATCTTCGCGCAAAGTATGGACTATTATATATTGCTGGAAAGCCCTGGATGTCTACTTTCCAACGCCGTTGAGGGCGCGCCAATTGGACTTCTGTAGCTCCAAACAATCCATTCCGAGTGCAGGGAGGTCAGGATCCAACAGCATCAGCAGTCCTTTTTCAGCCTAACTCAGATTTTTGCTCAACTCCCTCAATTTCAGCCAGAAAATACCTGAAATCACAGAAAAACACACAAACTCATAGTAAAGTCCAGAAATATGAATTTAACATAAAAACTAATGAAAACATCCCTAAAAGTAGCTTGAACTTACTAAAAACTACCTAAAAACAATGCCAAAAAGCGTATAAATTATCCGCTCATCA
>NC_029773.3:42752402-42754588 GCF_000817695.3 Arachis duranensis | reverse complement strand
AGGTGTCCAGAGCTCTTAAGCACACTCTTTTTGCTTTGGATCACGACTTTAACCACAGTCTCAAGTTTTTCACTTGGACCTGCATGCCACAAGCACATGGTTAGGGACAGCTTGATTTAGCCGCTTAGGCCTGGAACTATTTGCTTAGGCCCTCCTATCCACTGATGCTCAAAGCCTTGGATCCTTTTCACCCTTGCCTTTTGGTTTTAAGGGCTGTTGGCTTTTATTCCCTTTTCTTGATCAAAGATTTCTTGTAAAAAATTTTTTTTCACTGCTTTTTCTTGCTTCAAGAATCAAATTCATGATTTTTCAGATTATCAATAATATTTTTCGTGTTCCTCATTCTTTCAGGAGCCAATATTCATAAAATTCAAGATAAAAATTATGCACTGTTCAAGTATTCATTCAGAGAACAAAAAGTGTTGCCACCACATATAGTTAATTATAAATTTTTTTTATAATTAAGAACTCGAAAAAAATAAATTACTTCTTCATTCTAATTATCTACTATTTTATTCATGCGTGATGATGATGAGAAAAATAAATTATAACTTAATTGGAAATAAAACCAGAATAGATATACTAATTACTACTACTACTATATATGTATCCTAAGGTAAATTTCTATAATAACACTATCACAGAGTTAAAGCTAAAATGAGAACTCAACAACCTGTGTTTTGAGAAGTAGATGTTTCTCTGATCTATGGGGTGCTTGGTCCTTCAAGGATCAATTTCTGGCGCTTCAGCTCCCTTAAATCACGCCCTTGCTCTTCTTGTTCCTTAAGCAGTTTGCAAAACATGCTACTTTGATTGTTCTGTTCTTCCTTTATTTGGTTCATAGCTTATTGCAATTTGGAAATAGATGCTTCAATATGTTCCCAATATTCGAATTGAGGAAGTTCTGGGAGGACTTCCTGTGCTCTCCTCTTGAATGGATCATCTTGCAGCTGTTGTCTATCCATTGATATTCTAGTGATTGGCCTTTCAACTGAGATATACTCTGTTATTCCCATCTTCACTCCGGCATCTCTACAGAGCATAGAAATTAAGCTTGGATAGGCCAGTCTGGCATCCTTGGAATTCCTGTTTGCTATTTTGTATAGTTCACACAAGATCAGTTGATGGACTTCTACTTCCTTTCCCAACATGATGCAGTGAATCATCACTGCTCTTTTAATAGTAACTTCAGAACGGTTGCTGGTGGGCAATATGGAACGCCCAATGAAATCCAGCCAGCCTCTGGCTACTGGTTTGAGATCTTCTCTTTTGAGTTGATTTGGGATGCTAATCGTGCTGGTGGTCCACCTGGCTTCGGGGATGCATATATCATCTAGAATCTTGTCCAGACCTTTATTTACCCTCATCATTCTCCTATTAAAGGAGTCTGGGTCATCTTTCAGTTGAGGAAGCTTAAAGATCTCCCTGATTTTGTCAGGATGGGTATGAACAATCTTTCCTCTGACTAAGGTCCGATGGATATAGAGGGCAGCTCCAATTATTCTTTGCCTGTCTGTCTGCCATAGATTAGCATAGAATTCCTGAACCATGTTCCTTCCCACTTTCGTTTCAGGATTAGCTAGGATTTCCCAGTTCCTGTTTTGAATTTGTTCTTGGATCTCCGGATATTCATCTTCCTTTAGATCAAACTTGACTTCCGGGATCACTGATCTGTGACTCATTATTTTGTAGTAATGGTCTGAATGTTCTTTAGTTAAGAACTTCCCTTGATTCCAAAGTGGCTTTGGAATATTATCTTCCTTGCCTCTTGGGTTGGGTTGTTTTCCTTTAGGGGCCATGATCAAAGTGAGAATGTTTTTGTGATCACGGATAAGCACACCAAACTTAGAGGTTTGCTTGTCCTCAAGCAAAAGAAAAGAGAGAAGAGGAATAGGAGGAGAGCAAGTATGGAATGGAGGATGAGGAGAGGGACGCCGAAAGGGAATATAAAGGGAGGGGGTGGGATTCGAAAATAAGAAAAAGATTAAAGATAAGAGATATGATTTATAAAAGATAAACATGAAAAGAAAAGGATATAATTTAAAAAGATATGAATGATATTTAAAAATAATATTTGAACAAGATTTTAAAAGATAATTAAATTTTGAAAAACTTAAAAAAAAGTTGGATTGGATTGGAAATCATTTGTCTTTATGGATGAAGATGCATGTAAAATCTTTGAAAAA
>NC_029773.3:42747610-42748890 GCF_000817695.3 Arachis duranensis | reverse complement strand
ACCCATTTGGATACATAATCCACTGCCACCGGAATATAAGTGTTTGAGTATGATGGTGGGAAGGGCCCCATAAAGTCAATACCCCATACATCAAACAACTCAATCTCCAAGATCCCTTGTTGAGGCATGGCATAACTGTGAGGTAGGTTGCCAGATCTTTGGCAACTGTCATAATTAAGTACAAACGCTCGGGAATCTTTATAGAGAGTAGGCCAGTAGAAGCCACATTAGAGGACTCTTGTGGCTATTCACTCACTTCCAAAATGTCCTCCATACTGTGATCCATGGCAGTGCCATAGAATCTTCTGCGCTTCTTCATTAGGCACACATCTACGGATTACTCCGTCTGCACATCTCTTGAAGAGATATGGTTCATCCCAAAGATAGTACTTTGCATCTGTGATCAATTTCTTTGATTGTAGCCTACTGTACTCTTTGGGTATGAATCTCACTGCCTTGTAGTTTGCAATATCTGCAAACCATGGCACTTCCTGAATGGCAAAGAGTTGCTCATTCGGAAAGGTTTCAGAGATCTCAGTAAGAGGGAGGGACGCCCCTTCTACTGGCTCTATTCGGGACAGGTGATCTGCTACTTGATTCTCTGTCCCTTTTCTGTCTCTTATTTCTATATCAAACTTTTGCAGAAGCAACACCCATCTGATGAGTCTGGGTTTTGAATCCTGCTTTGTGAGTAGATCTTTAAGAGCAGCATGATCAGTGTACACAATCACTTTTGATCCTACTAAATAGGATCTGAATTTGTCAATGGCGTAAACCACTGCAAGTAGTTCTTTTTCTGTGGTTGTGTAATTCTTCTGTGCGTCATTTAGAACATGGCTGGCATAGTAAATGACGTGCAGAAGCTTGTCACGCCTCTATCCCAATACTGCACCAATGGCATGGTCACTGGCATCACACATTAATTCAAATGGTAATGTCCAGTCTGGTGCAGAAATGATTGGTGCTGTGACCAATTTAGCTTTTAGAGTCTCAAATGCCTGCAGACACTCTTTATCAAAGACAAATGGCATGTCAGTAGCTAGCAGGTTGCTCAGAGGTTTGGCGATTTTTGAAAAATCCTTCATAAACCTCCTATAGAATCCTGCATGCCCCAAAAAGCTTCTGATTGCCTTAACATTGGCAGGTGGTGGTAATTTTTCAATTACCTCTACCTTAGCTTGATCCACCTCTATTCCTTTGTTCGAGATTTTGTGCCCAAGGAAAATTCCTTCATTCACCATAAAGTGACATTTTTCCCAGTTTAAAACCAGGTTAATCTC
>NC_029773.3:42746582-42747397 GCF_000817695.3 Arachis duranensis | reverse complement strand
CACAGACCAAATGGCATCCTTCTGTATGCAAATACTCCAGATGGACATGTGAATGCCGTTTTCTCTTGATCTTTTGGATCTGCTGCAATTTGATTATAACCTGAATATCCATCCAGGAAGGAGTAGTATTCATGACCTGTTAGTCTTTCTAGCATCTGGTCTATGAATGGTAAAGGAAAATGATCCTTTCTGGTGGCTGTATTGAGCCTTCTATAATCAATACACATACGCCACCCTGTAACTGTTCTTGTAGGAACCATTTCATTTTTTTCATTATGAACCACTGTCATGCCTCCCTTCTTAGGGACGACTTGGACAGGGCTTACCCAGGGGCTGTCAGAAATAGGATAAATAATCCCAGCCTCTAGTAATTTAGTGACTTCCTTCTGCACCACTTCCTTCATGGCTGGATTCAGCCGCCTTTGTGGTTGGACCACTGGTTTGGCGTCACCCTCCAATAGGATCTTATGCATGCATCTGGCTGGGCTAATGCCCTTAAGATCACTGATGGACCACCCAAGAGCTGTCTTGTGTGTCCTTAGCACTTGAATTAGTGCTTCCTCTTCCTGTGGCTCTAAGGTAGAGCTTATGATTACAGGGAAGGTATCACCTTCTCCCAGAAATGCATATTTCAGGGATAGTGGTAATGGTTTGAGCTCGGGTTTTGGAGGTTTCTCCTCTTCCTGAGGGATTTTCAGAGGTTCTATTATTTTCTCTGATTCCTCCAGATCAGGCTAATTGACCTCTTTTACCAGAGAGTCAATAATATCAACACTCATGCAGTCATTTGGGATGTCTGGATGCTGCATAGCTTT
>NC_029773.3:42745508-42746490 GCF_000817695.3 Arachis duranensis | reverse complement strand
ACCAAGCTTTCTGATAGTAGATGCAGGTATTAGGTTGATACTTGCCCCAAGATCACATAAAGCTTGCTTGGTGCAATTACCTTCTAATGTGCATGGTATCATAAAGCTCCCGGGATCCTTAAGCTTCTCAGGTAAGCTTTTCAGAATGACTACACTGCATTCTTCAGTGAGGTAGACTTTTTCAGTTTCCCTCCAATCCTTCTTATGACTTAAGATCTCTTTCATGAACTTAGCATAAGAGGGTATTTGCTCAAGTGCTTCTGCAAACGGAATCTTTATTTCAAGAGTCCTGAGATAGTCTGCAAAGCGAGCAAATTACTTATCCTGTTCCGCTTGGCGGAGTTTTTGAGGATAAGGCATTTTGGCTTTATATTCCTCAACCTTAGTTGCTGCAGGTTTATTACCTGTAGAAGTGGGTTGGGAAGCCTTTTTAGAAGGGTTGTTATCAGCACTTGTATGTGACTGATCTCCCACAGGCGTTTGAATTCCAGGGGTGGAAGCTGGAGAGGCGTTAGACGCCATCTCCTTATCTATCACTGGCGTCTGAACGCCAGAACTATGCTTCCCTTGGGCGTTCAACGCTGGATTCATGCTTGTTTCTGGCGTTGAACGCTAGAAGTGAGCATGGTCTGGGCGTTCAGCGCCAGCCTTATTCCTCTCTGGGCTCTGATTGTCCTCAGAGGGATTTTGAGTAGCCATTTATTCATTTCTTGGCTTCCTGCTATTTTGAAGTGAGGTATTTAATGTTTTCCCACTTCTTAATTGAACTGCTTGGCATTCTTCTGCTATTTATTTTGACAGTTGCCTTTCTGTTTGCTTTAACTGTACTTCCATATTCCTGTTAGCCATTCTTGTTTCCTGTAGTATTTCCTTGAATTCGGCTAGCTGCTGAGTTAGAAAGTCTAATTGCTGATTGAATTCATTATCCTGATCCACAAGACTGAGTTCAGCAGTTACTGTTTTAGCTTCTTCTTTCATGGAG
>NC_029773.3:42743686-42745170 GCF_000817695.3 Arachis duranensis | reverse complement strand
TTCAGGAATTTTTCTGACAGCTGTTTCCATGTTTTTATGCTGTTCTTAGGCTGGTTATTTAACCACCTCTTAGCTTGATCTATTACAGCAAATAGAAACAGTAATAATCTGTAGACATCCTGATCTACTTCCTTATCATGCACTGTGTCAGCAATTTGTAGAAATTGTGCCAGAAACTCTATAGGTTCTTCCTGTGGAAGACCGGAATACTGGCAGTTTTGCTGCACCATGATAATGAGTTGAGAAAACGAAATAAATAAAAGAAATTGAAAATATTTTGAAATTGAAATCTGAATTTTTATATAAAATTTTCGAAAATGTAGTTTAAAATTAGTTAGAAAATATATTTTTTTGAATTTTGAATTTTATGATGAAAGAGGAAAACACACAGAAGACACAAGACTTAAAATTTTTAGATCTAATGCTCCTTATTTTCGAAAATTTTGGAGGGAAAACACCAAGGAACACCAAACTTAAAAATTTTAAGATCAAAACACAAGAAAAACTCAAGAACACCTTGAAGATTCACAAGAACACAAGAACAAAAGAAAGAACACCAAACTTAAAATTTTTAGAAAACTTCACTAAATTTTCGAAAATTGAAGAAAAATTAACAATAAAACACCAAACTTAAAGTTTGGCACAAGATTAAATCAAGAAAAATTATTTTTAAAAGAAGTTTTGAAATAAAGATACCCAATTACCAAGAACATAGACCAACGCTCTAGCCAATTGGGCAGAAAAGGTAACAATTGTTCTGAATAGGTATATTTCTTTTTGGAAGACTAATGCTTTGGATTAGCACAAGAAAAACAAGAAAAGACACAGAACAAGAAAAACTCAAGATCAAACAAGAAAAATAAACAAGAACAACTTAAAGATCAATGAAGAAAAAAAAACACAAATTCGAAAATTTAAAGGAAAAATATAAAATATGCAATTGACACCAAACTTAGAACAAGACACTAAACTTACGAAAAAGATTAAAATTGGTAAAGAAAAATAATATATTTGAAAGATTTTTTTAAAAAGAATTTATCCTATCAGAATTTAATGACTCAATAACAACAAAAATAAACTATTCCTAATCTAAGAAATAAAATAAACCTTTGGTTGTTCAAACTCGAACAATACCCGGCAACGGCGCCAAAAACTTGGTGCACGAATTTGTAATCCGTACAACTAACCAGCAAGTGCACTGGGTCGTCCAAGTAATACCTTACGTGAGTAAGGGTCGATCCCACGGAGATTGTTGGTTTGAAGCAATCTATTTTTATCTTATTATTCTTAGTCAGGATGCCAATAAGATTAATTGGATTTAATTGTAAGAAGTCAAAGTATTTGGAATAAGGAATTGTTACTTTATTAATGAAGAATATGTTGGAGCTCTGGAGATGCTTTGTCTTCTGAATTTCTGCAATGTGATATTAAACTCAATTGTTTGTAAAGTTCCATCTATGGCAAGCTGTATGTAGGGTGTCACC
>NC_029773.3:42725923-42743620 GCF_000817695.3 Arachis duranensis | reverse complement strand
GGTTCTCGATCATGTTGGAATAGGATCCATTGATCCTTTTGCGTTTGTCATCACGCCCAGCAATCGTGAGTTTGAAGCTCGTCACAGCCACTCAATCCTTGAATCTTACTCGGAATACCACAGACAAGGTTTAGACTTTCCGGATCCTCAAGAATGGCCGCCATCAGTTCTAGCTTATACCACGAAGATTCTGATTAAGGAAGCTAAGAGATGCTCATTCAATCTGATGTAGAACGGAGGTGTTTGTCAGGCACACGTTCATAGATTGAGGAAGGTGATGAGTGTCACAGATCATCACCTCCTTCACAATTAAGCACGAATGAACATCTTAGATAGGAACACACACACGTTTGAATGAAATAGAAATAATTGCATTAATTCATTGAGACGCTGCAGAGCTCCTCACCCCCCAACAATGGAGTTTAGAGACTCATGCCGTCAAAGTGCATAAAATTCAGATATGAAAATGTCATGAGGTACAAGATAAGTCTCTAAAAGTTGTTTAAATAGTAAACTAGTAACCTAGGTTTACAGAATATGAGTAAACTAAGATAATTGGTGCAGAAATCCACTTCTGGGGCTCACTTGGTGTGTGCTGGGGCTGAGACTAAAGCTATCCACGAGCTGAGGCTTTTCTTGGAGTTGAACTCCAAGTTATAACGTGTTTTGGGCGTTCAACTCCGGATCATGACGTGTTTCAGGCGTTTAACTCCAGACAGCAGCATGTACTTGGCGTTCAATGCCAAGTTACGTCGTTTATCTTCACACAAAGTATGGACTATTATATATTGCTGGAAAGCCCTGGATGTCCACTTTCCAACGCCGTTGAGAGCGCGCCAATTGGACTTCTGTAGCTCCAAAAAATCCATTCCGAGTGTAGGGAGGTCAGGATCCAACAACATCAGCAGTCCTTTTTCAGCCTAACTCAGATTTTTGCTCAACTCCCTCAATTTCAGCCAGAAAATACCTGAAATCACAGAAAAACATACAAACTCGTAGTAAAGTCCAGAAATATGATTTTTTCCTAAAAATTAATAATATTCTACTAAAAACTAATTAAAACATACTAAAATCTACATGAAATTACCCCCAAGAAGCGTATAAAATATCCGCTCATCACACGTAAATCAACTGGATCAGTAGAGATGGAGCTTGTTTCTTCCTTAGATGACGTTTCAGGTTCATCCACAGAGAGGACTAGCCGACGCCGAGCTTGCCTTATACGTGAAATAGTTCTTTCAATCTCAGGGTCAAATACTGGCAAGCTTGGATCAGGAAGTGAACGCGTCATTTAATGAAAGAAACGTGCAGCTCATAGTAAAAAAAATAAAAAGAAAAATGCAATTAAATAAATTCCAGTCAATAAATTAGCACACTACTGCAACTCCCCGGCAACGGCGCCAAAAATTAGCGTGAATAGAAATTAGCAGATTAGGAATTAATTAGAAAAATGGCGTTGCGAGTATAGTTCTTAACCAGCAAGAATCCACTCGTCAATTTAGAAAAAAGGGTTGTCACAAATTTTAGAAATAAAATACTAGGAGTATGAGTCCCAGGTCATCTCCCAATGAGTTGCAGGAGGATATGCTATTTTATCAATCAGAGGTTTTCAAAAGGGGTTTTGAATTTGTTGAACAGAAAATTAAATTAGAGAATTTATATGATTTAAATAAAATCTTGACTGGGAGAAGATTAATTGGAAGTTCTATCCTTGTTAGAATTTAATCAAGAGCAATTAATAATTAGTCATTATTTTAATTTAGTTAACCCTCAATGAATGATGGAAAGTCAAATTAAAAGTCAACTTCTATTCACAAGTCCTAATCCTCTCCCTTGGGAAGGATTAGAGTTAGTGACTAACAAGCCAACCAACAATGCACCAATTACAATTGAACTCTTGAGTATTCTAACTCAAGGTTCTCCTTTTAATCATCTCCCAGTCAAGTTGGGGAACTACTCACTCATCATAATTATAGACTTCACAGAATCAATAGGGAAAATAAAAGAAGACATAATAAATAATAAAAAAAGGGATTAATTAAAAATAAAAATAGTTATGTATTAATAACTTGTGAAAATAATGCAATGTCAACTCTGGAGGAATTAAGAATCTGGAAGAATAAATGAAAAGTAAATAACAAATTATAGTGACTAGTATCGGAGGTAGACTCTTCTCAAAAGCTAAAGCCAAAATCTTCAAAATCCTAATTTATGAAAATTCAAGTAAGAAACCTAGGGGAGGAGTAAATTTAGATCTAAAAACTTGAAATTATGCGGAATGAATTGTTATCTTTGTCTCTGCATGTTTTCTGGCTCTAATCTGTGTTTTTGGGCAAAAAACTGGGTTAAAATCCGGCCCAAAATCTTTGTCAGCGACTTTTGTAATTCTGCAGATCGCGCACGTCACGCGGCCGCGTCGTCCACGCGATCGCGTCACTCAGCGTTTCTCGTACCACGCGTGTGCGTCGTCTATGCACTCGCGTCATTCGTGCAGCTTCCAATACGCGCGGGTGCATCAGGCACGCGGGCGCGTTACTTTGATTTTTTCATTTCGCACGGTCGCGTGAGCCATGCGACCGCGTGACTTCTCGCTGGTCATCTCCTTAATTCCTTGTGTTCCTTCCATTTTTGTATGCTTCCTCTTCATTCCTTACGCCGTTCCGGCCCTTTGAAGCCTGAAACACTTAACACACAGATCACGGCATCGAATGTTACGAAGGAAGATAAAAATATACAACTAAAAGGTCTTTAGGAAGCAAGTTATCAATCATAGAATATTTTTAGGAAGGAATTGTAAATACATGCAAATCATATGAATAAGCGGGTGAAGACTTGATAAAACCACATAATTAAATACAATATGAATAACAAAATAGTGGTTTATCACAACGCATTTTCGGTCTCTCTTGGTACACATTCTACATTGCCTAGGGCACCTGAATACAAGCCCAAAATGTCATATTCTCAAAGACTTTAGAAGACTTCTAAGGACAAGTAATTTTCAAAATTTTTAGAGGTCTTTAGGAAGCTTCAAATCAACATCCCCTTTGTAGAGGCCCTTGAGCAAATGCCTCTTTATGCCAAGTTTATGAAGGAGTTATTGACCAATAAGAGGAATTGGAAGGAAAGTGAGACCGTAGTGTTCGCAAAGGAATGTAGTGCAATTATTCACCAAGACCTTCCTGAGAAAATGCAAGATCCAAGAAGGTTTTTGATTCCTTGCACCATCGGAGATGTCACTCTTCAGAAAGCCTTACCTGTAACACCCTTACTATCAAAATGTCATGCTTTCGGTTGCGTCACTCTGATAGCTTGGATATTACGACGACTCTAATAATAATTAATACTAAAATAGGAGCCTGTTTAAAACTTAAAAACCGCATAACCTTTCGAAAGACCTTTTCAAAAGAAAACATATATTTATATATACATACTTACAAGGATTACATATATAAATAATACCAATATACAACTTCACATATCAAAACTCCTATCCCTCTTACAAAATTGATAAAGATAAAGGCGAGGGAAAGATGAAATAAAATCTTCTGAAACTTCATCATCCATATCCTTAAAAGGAAAAACCTGTAGGGGAGTGAGAACGTCGTCCTCGCTGGTTCTTACTATAGGGTTACAGAAATTGCTATAACAAGATATCTAAAATAAAACTATTTTTAAAGTACAGTGATCAATGCTCATCTTACGTTCCTTTTTGAAATCTAAAGAGTTAACATCCAAAAATCCATTTCAAAAGAGGAAATCAGCTAATTATCCAAAGCTTGGAAAACTTTCTCCTTTATTATAAAAATCTTAAAATCTTTCCTAGACAGTATGAATGACCAACCTGTCCCAAGTATAGGTTCATTAAGTCTATGCTGAACCAGTTTAATTTTTTATACTTTACTAAGACATAAACATGAAAGTAGTTACCTACGCGGTATAAATGATCATCCTGCTCAAAGCATAGGTTTATTAAGTCTATGCTGAACCAGTCAGATACTTTATACAAAACTAGACCTCAAACATACCAACCATAGCCTCAGGCCCATCCAATCCAACATGGCCCCCGGCCCAAACAACTCAATCATCAACCAATTCATCACAAACCAACCAATCAAACACAATCACAATTAATGTAGTTCAAGCACAATAAATAGCAATTACAACAAGTATAATAGTTAGCAGTTAACATAAATGTTCACATAGGCAAACCAATTACAATATGCAGACCCAAACAATCACATAGATGCAAATGATGAATGTCTGTCCTACTGGCTGTGATATCACATTGTCGGTTCTATTGCCAACCCGACACATTTCCATGGGAATGTTGCCTTTCAGTCATGAATAAATAGGAACCCCCTGAGATAACGTACCCGGCACATGGTCTAGGATGTCAGTGCTTGCACACTCCTGTGATCGGAAAGGATGTGAGCGGGATACTCTGCCTCCTACCTCACATCTACATGTAAGCGGGATTAACCATTGTCCTTACGTGGGCGCCGCAACCTCAACAAGTGGGATTAACTACCATCCTTGCCTGGCGCAAGTGACTTATCAACAATCTCATCAATATCAAATCTCTCGGCATAAGAGGGACGAACCCGGCCCTTATGCCTACCAAACAATAACTCATCAATCTTGATGATATCCACAATCAATCAGGCTCAATATCTTATTTCAAAATCCTTCTTGGCCCTTTTACTTTTAAATAACAAACATATTCAATTCACATCTTGTCAATAATCACTTTTCAAAACGGAACCGCTTTCCACATCTTTCCAAAACTTCCAAACAATCTCAAAACCATGCCAAATTCAAAATCTCTTTTGAAAGACTCAAAATCATTCGTTTCTAAATCAGGAATTGGTCATAAAATTCCTCAGCGGAGTCTCAAGATATCAAGGGAGAATAACCTAACTCATTTCCTTAAATTCATTGAAAACCTCTGAAACCTTAACTTCTTTATTTGAATAAATAAAATAGAATTTAAACCAAACCAAGTCATGTTTCCAAATATTCCAAACAAATTTCAAAACCAACTTACTTAAACCAAAACCAAATCATTTAAACCAAAAACCAATTTCAATTTCATTCTTAAATCTGTTTCCAAAGGCTCGGAAATTGTTTCAGTTGTACTAAATCAAAGTTTTAGAAAATACTTCAAACTTTTCCTAAAATGTCGTAAAGTGAAATTACTTAATCGAAATCCATTAAAACTCCTCCAAATTTGCTTACTTAATCAAATTCCAAAACATAATTATTTTCATCTTTAAATTGACTTTAAAAAATAATTCTTTTCTAAAATAATTTACATTCAAAATATAATAATTTTCTTAATAAAAGAGTTCAAACCCAATTCATTTATCAGTAATACAATTCAAGGCATAATTCATTCTTTTTAAAATATCGTTTCAAATAATGTCTCAAATTTTATAGAAATTTCGGCAGCATCTTCCCTAAAACTTGGACTTTGCCACCCTTTCCGGGTCTCAACCAAACTAATCATCAACCCTTTTCAACAGGTTCAAGACCAAATCAGTTTCCAATAAACAAAACTCAGACTTTCAGACTATCAAAGTCATTTCAAATCAATCAATCTAAAAATCTCCAATTTATCAAAATCAGACATTATTTCACTCAAACACGCAACCATATTCATCCAAGACATAATCAGATAATTCATAAGACTCACATAAACACTAGAAATACATTTCGCACAACATATCTATTTATAACAAATTTCAACTTAAATAAATTAGTTTGTCTAAAAAGTCCCTACCTCGACTCGTCGAAACCATAACCCAAAACGCGTCAATGAAACCTTTTCTCTTAACCCGAAATCAACAGCAACCACAAATTCAGTCCTTGATTACTTTCACAGCACTCAGGCAACTTAAAAGCGACATGCAACACTCAGAACACAATCCTACGTTACCTGAACCTCAGAGTTTATAACCAAACATAACAGAATACTAATGCAGGGGTTTTCAAAACATAAATACTTACCAAACTAAGAAAACGAAATAGCGACGATCACTGAATTGGTTTGGCGGTAGCCCCGGCAACCACCTCGAGCGGCAGCGGCAACTAAAACTCCGGTGACGGCGACTGTAACAAACATGAAGTGATGATAAAGCTACCAAAAAATCAAAGGAAACGAAAACCAACTTAAAACCTTTATCAATAGTGGATCTCAATGGCGGCAGCTGCGTTTCTCGGCGACAAAAGTTCGGTCACGGCAACGTAGCTCCCAGCAGCGGCGGCGACAATAACAAGGCACTGACAGCAGCGATGGAAATGGTGAGAAGCGGCAGATCTGATGGCAACGTGAGCTCCCTCTCTCCTTCGCGAACAGTGATGGCATCTGGCAGCGATGAGGACAAACAACGGCGGCGAGCATGGACGGCGACCTAGGCTTAACGAACAGCGACGTGGTTCCATCCTCTCGGTCTGGCTTGCGCTCGCCTCTCTCTCTCTCCCGGTCCCTCCGTGAATGCTTTCTCTGTCTTCAGTTCTGACTCGTGATGGCAGCTCGTGGCGGATCGATGGCGATAGCTAAGACCTCCCTCCTCTCTTCTTCTCCCTGCCGCATTTCTCTCTCTCTCTCTCTCTCTCTCTATCTATCTCTCTCTCTCTCTTCGGATCTTCTTCTCCATGGCTCCCTTCCCAGCTTCCCTTTCTTCTTTCTTTCTTTCTTTCTTTCTTTCTTTCTTTCTTTCTTTCTTTCTTTTCCCAGTAGCAGTTGCTGTGTTGTGTGTATATGTATTACTGAAGGAGAAAGGGTGGCTAGGTTTTCTTTTGGGGTAAAGGGAAAAATGTGTGTTAATTAGGATTAGGGTTTCAATTTAGGAATTTTGGGTTTAATTTGAGTAAGATAATTTTAATAAAATTGGTTCATAGAGTATTAATTTGAAATCTAAATTAAATTTCTAAAAATTACTTTAGAATATTATTTGTTATTTTAAATACTAATTAATTCTCAATCAATTACTCTAATTGAAAATACATGGTAATATAATTAATTTTATTTATCTTTAAACTTAAAGTATTAAATGAAATAAATATAACTTATCTAAAATCAAATCATATAAAATTCTTGTTATTTTATAACTATCGACTTTATAACTTAAATATAGAAAATAATTCAATAATTATAAAATTAGACGAAATTCTGATTTAAATAGCCAAACCTCATTATTTTCGAATTTCTAAAACTTTAAATCATAAATAAAAAAATAATCTATAAAGATAGAGTTTGGATAAAAACCTTAATTTATTTCAAATCCAGTCAATCAAAATTCAAAATTTCCTTTAATTATTTTCAATAAAAAGAATTTCTGAAATTAAAACTGTAAATAAATATATGATTTTAGATTAGTTCAAAATAAGACTTTTCAAAAGTCTTGGGTCTTACATTACCACCTTCCCTTAGTAAGGTCGTGCCATACCAGTCAGAGGATTAGTGCCCTACCACCTTACAAATAGAGAGAGAGAGAGAGGGGGGGAGAGAGAGAGAAAAAGAGAGAGAGAATGTGAGGAAAAATGTCGGGGGATTAATGCCCTACCACCTTCCTTACATCCCAACAACACCATTACAACAAATGCGGGGGAATGAATCGAGGGATTAGCACCCTACTATCTTCTCCACACACAACACATCAAAATCACAGAGAATGCGGGGGGAAAAAGATTGAAGGGTTAGCACCCTTACTGCCTTCCCCACATCCAGCTCATCAATATCATCATTTCCGTTAATTATGTCTCATTCATTTTCGCACTTCATCAACCATAAATTATTACTCGAAATCTTTCTTCACTGTCAAGTTAACACTCTCTCAAGGTTCTCCCCTTTCACCAAGATTAAAACTAAGTATTAGGACCATAGAGAGTAAAAATAGAGGTTTAAAAGTTTAAAATCATGTTTAAATCACAAAAATGCAATATTTTCGAAAATAGGGTCCCACGTATGTATGCTATGTTGCGCGTATGCGGGGGTGTCATTTACCCCACTCGCGTACGCGACTATTGTTTGCATAGGTGGGCCCCATGGATAGAGGAGAAACTCGCGTCACATGCCACTCGCTCGTGTACACACGCCTGGAAAATCCAATCTCCCGTATGCACGTGATGATTGGATTTTTGACGGTTTAGAATTTGACTATTGAAATCTCGTTACAATATAGTTCCTAAACCAACAAATAATCCTTTCATACAAAAGATTGTTTGTCACAAGTAACAAACCCCTAAAATTAATAAATCGAAGTATTGAAACCTCGGGTCATTCTCCCTAGGAATTGCAATAAAGTGTCTTGTTATTGGTTATGAGTAGTTTTTGGGGTTTTGATAAGAAGCATGAAAGATAAATGACAAAGAAATAAACTAATAGCTAAAAAGGTCTTGGCAAGGGTTGGTGGTCAAGAAGCTCTATCCTAATCACTAACCACAATATGAGAATTGGCAAAGATTAATCCCATTAAGTCATCCTCTAACTAGTAAAGGAAAGTCAAATGAGCTATATCAATCCTAGTCTATAAGTCCTAACTCTCCAGTAATTCAATTAGTGAGAACTAGAGTCAATGGCTTCCAATCATCAATTACTTGGACATTAGAAACTCAAGAAATCCTAAGTTACCTTTCCAAGCCAAGAGCATAAAATTCTACTCTAAAATCCAACCAAGCACTTCATCAAACACTTGGAAGGCACAAAAGAAAAGCATAGTACATCAATAACAAGAACAAAATCTAAAAACAATTATTGCAATGAATTAACAACAACAATAAAAAAGAACACAATTATTGTGAATTACCTCTAATTGAATTGAAAGAAAATAAAAGGAACAAGAGTAGATCTACAACAAAGCATAGGAACAACATAAAGGAAATTATAACAAAAGAATGGAAGAATGATGAATGTAACAACAAAGAATTGAAAGGGAGAAGTAGAAGAAAGAGTGAATGAAAACCTAGATCTAAGAACTAAACCTAATCCTAATCCTAATCCTAGAGAGAAGTGAGAGCTTCTCTCTCTAAAATTAACTCTAAACTAATCCTAATGAGTGTGAATGATTGAAATTCAAAAAAAGTCCCCTTTGCCCTTCAATCCTTGGCTTTAAATAGCAGTTTAGGCACCAAAGTTGGTTGGGATTGGGCCCCACAACTCCTCAGAATTCATTGATTGCGAATTCATTAAAAAATCATATATCAGCACCGACGCGTACGCGTCTATGGGCTATTTCGCAGGGTGCGCGTAAACGCCAGGTGCGCGCGCGCGTCCATGGGCGAGTATAACTCTTTGGCTTTTCATGATCTTCTCCACTTTGCATGCTTTCCTCTTCACTCCTTCGATCCATTCCTAGCCTTTTCAATCTGAAATTACTAACAAACTCATCACGACATCTAGTGGAATCAAAGAAAGATTAAAATCATCAAGTTAAAGGCCTAAAAAGCATGTTTTCACATCTAAGCACAAATTAAGGGAGAATCACAAAACCATGCTAATTCATTGCATAAATGTGGGTAAAAGGTATTAAAATCTCCTAAAATCAATACAAGACAAACCCTACAAATGGGGTTTATCAACCTCCCCACACTTAAACCAAGCATATCCTCATGCTTAAACCAAGATTGAAGTAAGGGTATGTCATTTATTCAGTAGAAACTAACTAAATACAATCTATCTATATGCAACTATCTAAATGAATGTAATTGCTTGATCAAAATAAATCCATTCCTAAGAAGCATATATGCACAAGACCTAAGGACTAGCAAGTCTAATCCAAAATTGATTGAGTAATTA
This sequence comes from Arachis duranensis, assembly GCF_000817695.3. Classification (NCBI taxonomy): domain Eukaryota; kingdom Viridiplantae; phylum Streptophyta; class Magnoliopsida; order Fabales; family Fabaceae; genus Arachis; species Arachis duranensis. The sequence goes on along the minus strand of NC_029773.3, from coordinate 42,733,821 downwards.
AATATTTTTACAACTTTCATGAAAAGTGATGATTGTAGGCGGAAACATGTAGTTGAGCATCAAACCCTCACCGGATGTATTTGCACTCTATCCGCTCAAGTGTTTAGGGTTGATTCACTCAATTCTCCTCTATTTCATGCTTTCTAAAATTTGTTCTTCTTCTAACAATCAACATACATTTCATGCTTGCATACAAGTATCATGAGGACTTTTCTTTAGGTTGTAATGGGGCTAGGGTTAAGGTAGGATGCATATTTTGGTCAAGTAAGCTTGAAATTTGAATCTTTGATAAGCTTAACCTATGACATCCTATACAATTAAGTTCTAACCTAAATACCCATTTCTCACTTTTTTTTAACATACTCATGCATTTTCTTTTCGTTTCACAACACTTATGTATTGATTTTATTGAGCTTCACTTTGCTTTAGGCATTTTGTCCCATTTTTATTTCTTTTTCTTCTTTTTCTTTCTTTTTCTATTTTTCTTTTCTTTTCCATATTCTTTTTTTCTTTTTCTTTTCTTTTTATTTTGTTTTTCTCATTTTTCCTTTCTATATACAAGAGCATCAATGCATAAGGTCTATACATTTTAATTAATATATGAGTATGTACCCAATTCTCAATATTTACAACAAAAATACAAAACTACCCTTTTATTCACCCAATATCCCAAGGTTTCCCACACTTGAATGATACTCACACATTCTAGCCTAAGCTAATCAAAGATCCAAATTAAAGACATTTATTGTTTTTCGTTTTAAGGCTTTTAATGTGCTAAATTAAAGAATAAGTGGGTTAAGCGTAGGCTCAAATTTGCTAACAATAGAAGATAAAAGGTAAGACCATTTGGGTAAGTGAGCTAAATGAAATGATGGCCTCAATCATATAAATGCATGAATACACAAAAAAATGATCACAATCAAAGATCACAATCATAGGAAGAGAATAATGCACACAAGAAAGGAAAAATAAGTGGTTATAGGATGTAACCACACCATTAGGCTCAAATCTCACAAGCTTGTGTTCATAGCTCAAAAGCATGATCCACAATATATATAATTCAAGCAAATTTAATGAAAAGTTTTTCACTCAAATCAATTGGGGTGCCCTATAGATAATTTTCTCGAAAAATTTCATTATTTTGACTAAGCTTATTGTGTATACATATGAAAAATAAGAAAATACAAGTAAAAATCCTAAAAACCTAAAATGAAATGCAAAAGTGTTGGAATTAGAAATTTATCACCCAAAATCACCGACCGGTCGTACGACCTCCCCACACTTAAAAGTTTGCACCGTCCTCGGTGCATTCAAAGATGAGCAAGGGGGTACGGCGACTCTCCGGATTGCTACCTTCAGCTGGTAGATCAACCAGTTGCTGCGTGCTCTTTTTTCCGCTTCTATTTTTTGCTTGCTATGCATTATTCATGGAAAATAGAAAATAACACCATAAGATGAGAAGATATAAAAGCAAGGAAGCATACATTGTTGAAAAGAGGTAAATCACTAGAATGAGGTGAGTGAATTGGTGTGACATTAATGACAAATAAGTGTGTGAATTCTAAATTGTGTGGTTTGGAACAAATGTTAACATAAAAAGTGATGTTACAAAAGAAGCATGCACTTTACTCATTCTAGTATGCTTGAAGTACTTTAAGTAAACTTGTAAGGTAAAACAAGCATTGAAGAAGTATGAAAGTATTCAAGCTATACGCATATGGATGCATATGATCATGAAATACAATGCATTAAGGTAAATGCACAAAATCATCCATCAAGAGGTTGCCTAATTGAGGAAAAGGATGGAAATTACATGTTGGTGATGAGCGGATAATTTATACGCTTTTTGGCATTGTTTTTTGGTAGTTTTTAGCAAGATCTAGCTACTTTTAGGGATGTTTTTATTAGTTTTTATGCAAAATTCACATTTCTGGACTTTACTATGAGTTTGTGTATTTTTCTGTGATTTCAGGTATTTTCTGGCTGAAATTGAGGGACCTGAGCAAAAATCTGATTCAGGTTGAAAAAGGACTACTGATGCTGTTGGATTCTAACCTCCCTGCACTCAGAATAGATTTTCTAGAGCTACAAAACTCCAAATGGTGCGCTCTCAACGGCGTTGGAATGTAGACATCCAGAGCTTTCCAGCAATATATAATGAGCTATACTTTGCTCAAGCTTAGATGACGCAAACTGGAGTTCAACGCCAGTTTCATGCTGCATTCTGGAGTAAAACGCCAGAAACACGTCACAAACCAGAGTTAAACACCAAAAACATGTTACAACTTGGCGTTTAACTCCAAGAGAAGTCTCTGCACGTGTAAAGCTCAAGTTCAGCCCAAGCACACACCAAAGTGGGCCCCGGAAGTGGATTTCTGCACTTAGACTTATTTTTGTAAACCCTAGTAGCTAGTCTAGTATAAATAGGACTTTTTACTATTATAATTTCATCTTGGTATCTATCTTTGGATGTTTAGTTCTTAGACTTTGGGGGCTGGCCATTCGGCCATGCCTGAACCGTGATCACTTATGTATTTTCAACGGTGGAGTTTCTACACACCATAGATTAAGGGTGTGCAGCTCTACTGTACCTCGAGTTTTAATGCAATTACTACATTTTCTATTCAATTCAACTTATTCTTGTTCTAAGATATCCATTGCACTTCAACCTGATGGATGTAATGATCCGTGACACTCATCATCATCCATCCTTATGAACGCGTGCTTGACAACCGCCTCCATTCTACCTTAGACCGAACGAATATCTCTTAGATTCCTTAATCAGAGTCTTCGTGGTATAAGCTAGAACCCTTTGGCGGCCATTCTTAAGAATCTGGAAAGTATAAACCTTGTCTATGGTATTCTGAGTAGGATTCAGGGATTGAATAACTGTGACGAGCTGCAAACTCGCGATTGTTGGGCGTAGTGACAGACGCAAAAGAATCAATGGATTCTATTCCGACAAGATCAAGAACCGACAGATGATTAGCCGTGCTGTGACAAGAGCATTTGGACCATTTTCACTGAGAGAATGGGAAGTAGCCATTGACAATGGTGATGCCCTACATACAGCTTGCCATGGAAAGGAGTAAGAAGGATTGGATGAATGCAGTAGGAAAGCAGAGATTCAGAAGGAACACAGCATCTCCATACACTTATATGAAATTCCCACCAATGGTTTACATAAGTATCTCTATCTTTGTTTTATGCTTTATTTATTATTAATTTTCGAAAACTCCATAACCATTTATTATCCGCCTAACTGAGATTTACAAGATGACCATAACTTGCTTCATACCAACAATCTCTGTGGGATCGACCCTTACTCACGTAAGGTTTATTACTTGGACGACCCAGTGCACTTGCTGGTTAGTTGTGCGAAGTTATGACAAAGTGTGATTCACATTTGAGAGCGCTACCAAGTTTTTAATGCCATTGTTGATGATCACAATTTCGTGCACCAAGTTTTTGGTGCCGTTGCCGGGGATTGTTCGAGTTTGGATAACTGACGGTTTATCTTGTTGCTCAGATTAGGTAATTTTCTTTTCAAAAAGTTTTCAAAATCTTTCAAATTTTTTTTCTTTTTCGTTTTTCTAAAAATAATTTTTGAAAAAAAATAAAAAATTAATAAAATCAGAAACACCAAAAAATATTTTGTGTTTCTTGTTTGAGTCTAGTGTCAATTTTTAAGTTTGGTGTCAATTGCATATCTTTAAAAATTTGTGCATTTTTCGAAAACTCATGCATGGTGTTCTTCATGATCTTCAAGTTGTTCTTGGTAAAGTCTTCTTGTTTGATCTTGATATTTTCTTGTTTTTTGTTTTTTGTTTTTTCTCATATGTATTTTGGAATTCTTAGTGTCTAAATATGAAAAATTCCTAAGTTTGGTATCTTGCATGTTTTTCCTTTCTTGAAAATTTTTCAAAAATAAGTTCTTGATGTTCATCATGATCTTCAATGTGTTCTTGGTGTTCATCTTGACATTCAAAGTGTTCTTGCATGCATTATGTGTTTTGATCCAAAATTTTCATGTTTTAGGTCATATTTGTGTTTTTCTCTCTCCTCATTAAAATTTTAAAAATAAAAAATATCTTTTCCTTATTTTGCTTATAATTTTCAAAAATTTGAGTTGACTTAGTCAAAAACTTTTAAAACTTAGCTATTTCTTATATGTCAAGTCAAATTTTCAATTTTAAAATCTTATCTTTTCAAAATCTTTTTCAAAAATCAAATCTTTTTCATTTTTTTTATTATTTTCGAAAATTTTAAAATTTATTTTCAAAATTTTTTTATTATCTTTATTTCAAAATTTTGAAAACTTCACTAACAATTAATGTGATTGATTCAAAAATTTGAAGTTTGTTACTTTCTTGTTAAGAAAGGTTCAATCTTTAAATTCTAGAGTCATATCTTTTAGTTTCTTGTTAGTCAAGCAATCAATTTTAATTTTAAAAATCAAATCTTTTTCAAAATATCTTTTTCAATCATATCTTCAAATCATATCTTTTTAAAATTGATTTCAAAAATCTTTTCTAACTTCTTATCTTTTCAAAATTGATTTTCAATTCTTTTTCAACTAACTAATTGACTTTTTGTTTGTTTCTTATCTTTTTCAAAACCACCTAACTACTTTTTTCTTTCTAATTTTTGAAAATCACTTCCCTCTTTTTCAAAATTCTTTTAATTAACTAATTGTTTCAAATTTTAATTTCAATTTTAATTCTTCTCTTAATTTTCAAAAATCACTAACCCTTTTTCAAAATTAATTTTCGAAAATTCTCTTTCTCTCTCTCTCTCTCTCTCTCTCTCTCATCTCTTTTCTATTTATTCATTCATTTACTAACACTTCTCTTCATCCAAAAATTCAAACCCTTTCCTCTCTCTGAGTTCGAATTTTCCTCTTTTCCTTCTTCTATTCTTTTCTTCTTCTACTAACATAAAGGAATCTCTCTACTGTGGTAAAGAGGATCCCTATTATTATTTTCTGTTCCCTTCTTTTTTTTTTTCAAATGAGCAGGAGCAAGGACAAGAATATTCTTGTTGAAGCAGATCCTGAACCTGAAAGGACTTTGAAGAGGAAACTAAGAGAAGCTAAATTACAACAATCCAGAGACAACCTTACAGAAATTTTCGAAAAGGAAGAGGAGATGGCAGCCGAAAATAATAATGCAAGGAGGATGCTTGGTGACTATACTACACCTACTTTCAAATTTAATGGAAGAAGCATCTCAATCCCTGCTATTGGAGCAAATAATTTTGAGCTGAAACCTCAACTAGTTGCTCTAATGCAACAGAACTGCAAGTTTCATGGACTTCTATCAGAAGATCCCTATCAGTTTTTAACTGAGTTCTTGCAGATCTGTGAGACTATTAAGACTAATGGAGTAGATCCTGAAGTCTACAGGCTCATGCTTTTCCCTTTTGCTATAAGAGACAGAGCTAGAATATGGTTGAACTCACAACCTAAAGATAGCCTGGACTCTTGGGATAAGCTGGTCACGGTCTTCTTGGCTAAGTTCTTTACTCCTTAAAAGCTGAGCAAGCTTAGAGTGGATGTTCAAACCTTCAAACAAAAAGATGGTGAATCCCTCTATGAAGTTTGGGAAAGATATAAGCAGATGACCAAAAGGTGTCCTTCTGACATGCTTTCAGAGTGGACCATTTTGGATATATTCTATTATGGTCTATCTGAGTTCTCTAAAATGTCACTGGACCATTCTACAGGTGGATCCATTCACCTAAAGAAAATCCTACAGAAGCTCAAGAACTCATTGACATGGTTGCAAATAACCAATTCATGTACACTTCTGAGAGGAATTCTGTGAGTAATGGGACGCCTCAGAGGAAGGGAGTTCTTGAAATTGATGCTCTGAATGCCATATTAGCTCAGAACAAAGTGTTGACTCAGCAAGTTAACATGATTTCTCAAAGTCTGAATGGATGGCAAAATGCATCCAACAGTACTAAAGAGGCATCTTCTGAAGAAGAAGCTTATGATCCTGAGAACCCTACAATGGCAGAGGTGAATTACATGGGTGAACCCTATGGAAACACCTACAATTCTTCATGGAGAAATCATCCAAACTTCTCATGGAAGGATCAACAAAAGCCCCAACAAGGCTTTAATAATGGTGGAAGAAACAGGCTTATCAATAGCAAGCCTTTTCCATCATCTTCTCAGCAACAGATAGAGAATTCTGAGCAGAATTCCTCTAGCTTAGCAAACATAGTCTCTGATCTGTCTAAGGCCACTTTAAGTTTCATGAGTGAAACAAGGTCCTCCATCAGAAATTTGGAGGCACAAGTGGGCCAGCTGAGTAAGAAAGTCACTGAAACACCTCCTAGTACTCTCCCAAGCAATACTGAAGAGAATCCGAAAAGAGAGTGAAAAGCCATAGACATAATCAAAATGGCCAAACCTGGAGAGGAAAGGGAGGACGTGAATTCCAATGAGGAAGACCTCATGGGACGTCTCCCAGACAAGATGGAATTCCTTATTGAGGACCTAAATGAATCTGAGGCTCATATAGAGACCATAGAGATTCTATTAAACCTTCTTTTGCCATTCATGAGCTCTAAAAACTATTCTTCATCTGAAGAGGATGAAGATGTAACTAGAGAGCAAGTTGCTCAATATCTAGGAGCTATCATGAAGCTGAATGCCAAGTTGTTTGGTAATGAGACTTGGGAAGATGCACCTCCCTTGCTCACTAGTGAACTAGATACATGGGTTCAGCAAACTTTTTCTCAAAAGAAACAAGATCTTGTTAAATTATTAATACCCTGTATGATGGGCACCATGACTTTTGAGATGGTTCTGTGTGACCTAGGGTCAGGTATAAATCTTATGCCACTCTCTGTAATGGAGAAACTGGAAATCTTTGAGGTACAAGCTGCCACTTTCTCATTAGAGATGACAGACAAGTCAATAAGACAAGCTTATAGATTGGTAGAGGACGTATTAGTGAAGGTTAAAGGCCTTTACATCCCTGCTGATTTTATAATATTAGACACTGGGAAGGAGGAGGATGAATGCATCATCCTTGGAAGACCCTTCCTAGCCATAGCAGGAGCTGTGATTGATGCTGACAGAGGTGAACTAGTCCTTCAATTGAATGGAGACTACCTTGTGTTTAAAGCTCAAGGTTATCCTTCTGTAAATATGGAGAGGAAGCATGAAAAGCTTCTCTCAATATAGAGTCAAACAAAGCCCCCACATTCAAACTTTAAGTTTGGTGTTGGGAGGCTGGTGGGCGAAATTGTGAACAATACTTTTTCACAACTCTCATAATCCCCGGTAATGGCTCCAAAAAACGTGGTAGCTCAATACCATGGCATTACACAACTTCGCACAACTAACCAGCAAGTGCACTGGGTCGTCCAAGTAATAAACCTTACGTGAGTAAGGGTCGATCCCACGGAGATTGTTAGTATTGAAGCAAGCTATGGTCATCTTGTAAATCTTAGTCAGGCAAACTCAAATGATAATGGTGATGAACGAAAATAACATAAAGATGAAGATAGAGATACTTATGTAATTCATTGGTAGGAACTTCAGATAAGTGCATGAAGATGCCTTCCCTTCCGTCTCTCTGCTTTCCTACTGCCATCATCCAATCCTTCTTACTCCTTTCCATGGCAAGCTTAAGCAAGGGTTTCACCGTTGTCAGTGGCTACCTCCCATCCTCTCAGTGAAAGCGATTGCATATGCTCTGTCACAGCATAGCGGAATTCATCTGTCGGTTCTCAATCAGGCCGGAATAGAATCCAGTGATTCTTTTACGTCTGTCACTAACGCCCCGCCCTCAGGAGTTTGAAGCACGTCACAGTCATTCAGTCATTGAATCCTACTCAGAATACCACAGACAAGGTTAGACCTTCCGGATTCTCTTGAATGC
>NC_029773.3:42715711-42717345 GCF_000817695.3 Arachis duranensis | reverse complement strand
AATCAGATTTCTGCTCAGGTCCCTCAATTTCAGCCAGAAAATACCTGAAATCACAGAAAAACACACAAACTCATAGTAAAGTCCAGAAAAGTGAATTTTAACTAAAAACTAATAAAAATATACTAAAAACTAACTATATCATAACAAAAACATACTAAAAACAATGCCAAAAAGTATACAAATTATCCGCTCATCAGAGGCCCTCATCATGCTCTGAACATCTGTGAGGCTCCATGAGAGTTCACTGTCAAGCTATTGACATTAAAGAAGTGCTTATTGGGAGGCAACACAATTTTTATTTATTTATATTTATATTGTTCTTTTATATTTTACTAGGTTCATGATCATGTGGAGTCACAAAATAATTGCAAAAATTAAAAATAAAATAAAAAATAGCAGAAGAAAAAGCACACCCTGGAGGAAGAGCATACTGGCATTTAAACGCCAGTAAGGAGCATCTGTCTAGTGTTCAATGCCAGAACAGAGCATGAATCTGGCGTTGAATGCCAGAAACAAGCAACAGTCTGGCGTTCAAACGCCAAGATTACACCCTGAGGAGAACTGGCGTTAAACGCCAGAAACAAGCATGGAATTGGCGTTCAACGCCAGAAACATGCTGCAGATTGGCGTTGAACACCCAAAACAAGCATAGAACTGGCATTCAACGCCAGAAACAAGCATCAATCTGGCGTTGAACGCCAGGATTGCATGCATAGGGCATTTTACACACCTAATTGGTGCAGGGATGATAAATCCTTGACACCTCAGGATCTGTGGACCCCACAGGATCACCTCAGGATCTGTGGACTCCACAGGATCCCCACCTACCTCAACTCACCTTCTCTCTTCTTTCACACAATCCAATAACACTCTTCCCCAAACACCCTTCACCAATCACCTCAATCTCTATTCTCCATCACCTTTTTACCACTCACATCCATCCACTCTTCCCCATAAACCCCACCTACATTCAAATTCAAATTTTCTTTCCCACCTAAACCCACCCTAAATAACCGAACCTACCCCCTCTCCCTCCACTATATAAACCCCTCCATCCTTCTTCATTTTCACACCACACAACACGCTCTTCTCCCTCTTGGCCGAATACACCTATCTCTCCCTCTCCTCTATTTCTTTTTCTTCTTCTTCTTCTATTCTTTCTTTTCTTGCTCGAGAGCGAGCAATATTCTAAGTTTGGTGTGGTAAAAACATAGCCTTTTATTTTCCATGACCATCTATGGCACCTAAGGCAGGAGAAATGATGAGCGGATAATTTATACGCTTTTTGGCATTGTTTTTAGTATGTTTTTAGTATGTTCTAGTTAGTTTTTAGTATATTTTTATTAGTTTTTGGTTAAAATTCACTTTTCTGGACTTTACTATGAGTTTGTGTGTTTTTCTGTGATTTTAGGTATTTTCTGGCTGAAATTGAGGGACCTGAGCAAAAATCTGATTCAGAGACTAAAAAGGACTGCAGATGCTGTTGGATTCTGACCTCCCTGCACTCGAAGTGAATTTTCTGGAGCTACAGAAGCCCAATTGGCGCGCTCTCAACGGCGTTGGAAAGTAGACATCCTGGGCTTTCCAGCAATATATGCTAGTTTATACTTTGCCCAAGATTTGATGGCCCAAAC
>NC_029773.3:42711547-42711806 GCF_000817695.3 Arachis duranensis | reverse complement strand
AGTTCTAAGCAGAACAACTCTGACTTAGCAACCATGGTCTCTGATCTAATCAAAACCACTCAAAGTTTCATGACTGAAACATGGTCTTCCATTAGAAACTTGGAGGGACAAGTGGGTCAGCTGAGCAAGGAAATTACTGAACTCCCTCCTAGTACTCTTCCAAGCAATACAAAAGAAAATCCAAAAGGAGAGTGCAAAGCCATCAACATGGCCGAATTTGGAGAGGAGGAAGAGGCAGTGAACGCCACTGAAGAAGACT
>NC_029773.3:42707189-42707761 GCF_000817695.3 Arachis duranensis | reverse complement strand
TTTTTGGAATTCATTGCATATTCTCTTCTTTTTATCTTATTTGATTTTTAGTTGCTTGAGGACAAGCAACAATTTAAGTTTGGTGTTGTGATGAGCGGATAATTTATACGCTTTTTGGCATTGTTTTTAGTATGTTTTTAGTATGTTCTAGTTAATTTTTAGTATATTTTTATTAGTTTTTAGTTAAAATTCACTTTTTCTGGACTTTACTATGAGTTTGTATGTTTTTCTGTGATTTCAGGTATTTTCTGGCTGAAATTGAGGGACCTGAGCAAAAATCTGATTCAGAGACTAAAAAGGACTGCAGATGCTGTTGGATTCTGACCTCCCTGCACTCGAAGTGGATTTTCATGAGCTACAGAAGCCCAATTGGCGCGCTCTCAACGGCGTTGGAAAGTAGACATCCTGGGCTTTCCAGCAATATATGCTAGTTCATACTTTGCCCAAGACTTGATGGCCCAAACCGGCGTTCAAAGTCACCATCAGAATTCCCAGCGTTAAACGCCGGAACTGGCACAAGGATGGGAGTTAAACGCCCAAACTGGCACCAAAGCTGGCGTTTAACTCCAAGA
>NC_029773.3:42706736-42707073 GCF_000817695.3 Arachis duranensis | reverse complement strand
CTCATCTTTGTAAACCCTAGGCTACTAGTTCTCTATAAGTAGGACCTTTTGCTATTGTATTTTCATCTTTGGATCTTAGATCATCTTTAGATCTTTGAGTCTTTTGATCACGTTTTGGGGGCTGGCCTCTCGGCCATGCCTAGACCTTGTTCTTATGTATTTTCAAGGGTGGAGTTTCTACACACCATAGATTAAGGTGTGGAGCTCTGCTGTACCTCGAGTATTAACGCAATTACTATTGTTCTTCTATTCAATTCCGCTTGTTCTTGTTCTAAGATATCACTTGTTCTTCAACTTGATGAATGTGATGATCCGTGACACTCATCATCATTCTCAC
>NC_029773.3:42705642-42706446 GCF_000817695.3 Arachis duranensis | reverse complement strand
TGCCTGACTGAGATTTACAAGGTGACCATAGCTTGCTTCATACCAACAATCTCTGTGGGATCGACCCTTACTCGCGTAAGGTTTATTACTTGGACGACCCAGTACACTTGCTGGTTAGTTATGCGAAATTGTATTTATGCCATGGTATTGAACACCAAGTTTTTGGATTCATCACCGGGGATTATTTGAGTTGTGAAAAAGTATTGATCACAATTTCGTGCACCAAGTTTTTGGCGCCGTTGCCGGGGATTATTGAGTTTGGACAACTGACGGTTCGTCTTGTTGCTTAGATTAGGTATTTTTTCTTCAGGGTTCTTAAGAATGAATTCTAGAGTTTCATGATGATCTGTTGAAGTCTGGCTGGCTGTGAAGCCATGTCTAATTTTGTTGGACCGAGGTTTCAACTTATCATCACAAGAGCTTGTTGATTTCTATCAATCTTGCTGTTAGAGCAGTGATCTGCTAAGGCTTGGCTGGCCATTGACCATGTCTAGTGTTTTGGACCGGAGCTTTCTTTGAAAGCTTGGCTGGCTTTGAAGCCATGTCTAATTCCTAGATCGGAGTCTTAGACTAGCATTGCAATGATTCCTGGAATTCTCATTAAGAATTTTGATACCTTTATTTTCTTTTTCCACCTAATTTTCGAAAAAAACCAAAAAAAATTTACAAAATCATAAAATCCAAAAATATTTCTTGTTTGAGTCTAGTGTTTCATTCTAAGGTTTGGTGTCAATTGCATGTTTCTATTCTTCTTGCACTCATGCATGTGTCTTCATTAATCTTCAAGTTGTTCTTGATGATTTC
>NC_029773.3:42705080-42705574 GCF_000817695.3 Arachis duranensis | reverse complement strand
TCTCATATGCATTCTCATTTTGTTAGTGTCAGTAGAATACAAACTGCTAAGTTTGGTGTCTTGCATGCATTGTTATTTGATTTTAGTTGCATTTTGATCGTTCTTCATTATTAAAAATCCAAAAATATTTTTAACTTGTGTCTTTTCAAGTCAATAATACAGAGAATTGAAGATTCAGAACATACAGCAGAGGAATTACACAGAAAAAAAGCTGGGCGTTCAAAACGCCCAGTGAAGAAGGGCAAACTGGCGTTTAAACGCCAGCCAGGGTGCCTGGCTGGGCGTTTAACGCCCAAAAGGGTAGTAGTTTGGGCGTTAAACGTCAGAATGTGCACCATTCTGGGCGTTTAACGCTAGGATGGCACAAGAGGGAAGATTTTGTTTTCAAATCATTTTTTTTTAGTTTTCAAAATTTTTTCAAAATCAATTTCTTTCCATTTTCAAAAATACTTGCTATCAATTAATGATTTGATTCAACATCTCTAATATGTTGC
>NC_029773.3:42704592-42704980 GCF_000817695.3 Arachis duranensis | reverse complement strand
ACAAAGAATTCAAAGAATCATATGATAAGCTGTATTTTAGTCAAGCCAAAGCAGGGGAATATAGTCACAACCTGTATCAATAGAAGAATGTTCATCATACCATGGGAGAAGTTAGATACGTACAAAGAATGGAGATTGATGAAAATATGCAAACAAGGTTGGAGTACTTGACCCACAATTTGCCAACACTCAATCCTGAGATCAAGCCATTTGAGCAATGCCCTGAATTTTTAGCCAAGCAACAAGCAAGATCTCATCAATATACTGAGTCAACCTTTAAAAGATTGGAAGATGTTGGGCTCTCAGGACTCTTAGATTCTGTTTGTGGTAGAAGATGTCCTGGTGAAGAGATCCGAGATTATTCCAAGACAGGGAAGAGAAAGAAGAA
>NC_029773.3:42702154-42703369 GCF_000817695.3 Arachis duranensis | reverse complement strand
TGCCCTCCACAAGGGCACACTGCCCTCTAGGAGGGCAACATAAGGGAACCAAGCAAGGAAGGCAACTCTGCCCTGCCCACTACAAGGGCAGAGCACAAAATTGTGCCTTGGAACCAAGAAGAAGAGAACCTTGCCCTGCCCTCCACAAGGGCAGTATCGGGCTCACCAAGGAAGAAAATCAAAGGAAAAATGTCACCCATGCATGCCACAAGAATCGAACACGGAACAAGGAAGAAGCAAGGAACTAAGGTTGAGTGCCGTGCCAAGAAACCAAGGAAATTAATTGAGCGTGTGTTCCAGCCGTGTTTCGAACACGGGACATCAAAGTGGAAACACTGCCCTGCCCTTCGCGAGGGCAAGGCAGCATTTTGTTGGTGCATGGATCTGGCGCACCAAGAGACATTTCTGGCGCACCAAATCACTTTCCTGGCAGCACCAGCGCGCATCACGGCTCAATCCTGGCAGCACCATATTTTTCTGCCCTGCCCTCCGCGAGGGCAGGGCAGCATCCTATGCACCAAGGCAATTTCTGGCGCACCAATTATTGATTCTGGCAGCACCAACAGCGCACCAAGGCAATTTCTGGCGCGGGCAGGGCAGCATTCTGCGCACCAAGGCTGCACCACGCCGCACCAACAACACACCAAACTCCAAATCCTGCCCTGCCCTCCGCAAGGGCAGGGCAGCCTCCTGGGAGCAACTTCTCATGGGCCGAAAATTCAAATTAAATCCCCATTTTAATTCATTTCTTCACCAAATCAAAAGCCCATCCAAATCCCAAAATCCAAGAATAGAAAGTGTATAAATAGGAGCTAGTTTGATGTAATTAGGACCTTTTTTGACTTACCTTTGGCTTAGCTTTTAAATTTGGCACTTTTTTTGAGCTTTGAATTTCTTGTAATTGTTCTTGAGAGACTTGACCGAGAGTTCAGAGGATTAAGGGAGAATTGATTGATCTCCTTCCTCGTGTTTACTCGGGCAATTCCACTCTTCTCTTTCTGAGTTTTGGGTGTGTGAAATTGAGGAAATTCTGTCTCAATTCCCATCTAAAATCTCTTTAAATCCTTTTCTGCATAATTAAATTTGATTTCTGTTCTTCTACTGCTTCTTCTTTAATTTTCTGTCAATTGCTTTGATAACTCGGATCTGGGAAGGAAATTGAGTTTTAGGCTCTGCTACCTAAGCTCTTGAGTCCTGAGATCACAATTTACTTGG
>NC_029773.3:42701699-42701865 GCF_000817695.3 Arachis duranensis | reverse complement strand
CATGTGAGTTATTATTACTTGATGCGACCCGGTACACTTGCCGGTGAGTTTTGTGTTGGATCGTTTTCCACACATCAGTGTTCCTTGGTGTTTTCCCTCCAAAATTTTCGAAAATAAGGAGCATTAGATCTAAAAATTTTAAGTCTTGTGTCTTCTGTGTGTTTTC
>NC_029773.3:42699250-42700842 GCF_000817695.3 Arachis duranensis | reverse complement strand
AGTTGCCAGAAATCAGCATATGTACCTAAGCAGTGAATCCTCCATGAAAGAAGAAGCTAAAACAGTAACTGCTGAACTCAGTCCTGTGGATCCGGCTAATGAATTCAATCAGCAATTAGACTTTCTAACTCAGCAACTAGCCGAATTCAAGGAAATACTACAGGAAACAAGAATGGCTAACAGGAATATGAAAGTACAGTTAAAGCAAATAGAAAGGCAACTGTCAAAACAAATAGTAGAAGAATGCCAAGCAGTTCAATTAAGAAGTGGGAAAACATTAAATACCTCACTTTAAAACAACAGGAAGCCAAGAAATGAACAAATGGCTACTCAAAATCCCTCTGAGGACAATCAGAGCCCAGAGAGGAATAAGGCTGGCGCTGAACGCCCAGACCATGCTCACTTCTGGCGTTCAACGCCAGAAACAAGCATGAATCTGGCGTTGAACGCCCAAGGGAAGCATAGTTCTGGCGTTCATACGCCAATGACAGATAAGGAGATGGCGTCTAACGCCTCTCCAGCTTCCACCCCTGGCATTCAAATGCCAGTGGGAGATCAGTCACATACAAGTGCTAATAACAACCATTCTAAAAAGGCTTCCCATCCCACTTATACAGGTAATAAACCTGCAGCAACTAAGGTTGAGGAATATAAAGCCAAAATGCCTTATCCTCAAAAACTCTGCCAAGCGGAACAGGATAAGCAATTTGCTCGCTTTGCAGACTATCTCAGGACTCTTGAAATAAAGATTCCGTTTGCAGAAACACTTGAGCAAATACCCTCTTATGCTAAGTTCATGAAAGAGATCTTAAGTCATAAGAAGGATTGGAGGGAAACTGAAAAAGTCTACCTCACTGAAGAATGCAGTGCAGTCATTCTGAAAAGCTTACCTGAGAAGCTTAAGGATCCCACAGTCATTCTGAAAAGCTTACCTGAGAAGCTTAAAGATCCTGGGAGCTTTATGATACCATGCACATTAGAGGGTACTTGTGCCAAGCAAGCTTTATTTGATCTTGGGGCAAGTATCAACCTAATACCTGCATCTACTATCAGAAAGCTTGGTTTAGCTGAAGAAATCAAACCAACCAGGATATGTCTTCAACTTGCTGATGGCTCCATTAAATACCCATCAGGAGTGATTGAAGACATGATTGTCGAGGTCGGGCCATTCGCCTTTCCTACTGACTTTGTGGTGCTGGAAATGGAGGAGCACAAGAGTGCAACTCTCATTCTAGGAAGACCTTTCCTAGCCACTGGCTGAACCCTCATTGATGTCCAAAAAGGGGAAGTAACCTTGAGAGTCAATGAGGAGGAGTTCAAGTTGAATGTTGTCAAAGTCATGCAACATCCAGACACCCCAAATGACTGCATGAGTGTTGATATTATTGAGTCTCTGGTAAGAAAGGTCAATATGGCTGAGAGTCTTGAATCAGAGCTAGAAGACATCCTTAAAGATGTTCAGCCTGATCTGGAGGAATCAGAGAAAATAATAGAACCTCTGAAAATCCCTCAGGAAGAGGAGAAACCTCCAAAACCCGAACTCAAACCATTACCACCATCCCTGAAATATGCATTTCTGGGAGAAGGTGAAA
>NC_029773.3:42698033-42699154 GCF_000817695.3 Arachis duranensis | reverse complement strand
GTGGTCCATCAGTGATCTTAAGGGCATTAGCCCAGCCAGATGCATGCACAAGATCCTATTGGAGGGTGACGCCAAACCAGTGGTCTAACCACAAAGGCGGCTAAATCCAGCCATGAAGGAAGTGGTGCAGAAGGAAGTCACTAAATTACTAGAGGCTGGGATTATTTATCCTATTTCTGACAGCCCCTGGGTAAGCCCTGTCCAAGTCGTCCCTAAGAAGGGAGGCATGACAGTGGTTCATAATGAAAAAAATGAACTGGTTCCTACAAGAACAGTTACAGGGTGGCGTATGTGTATTGATTATAGAAGGCTCAATACAGCCACCAGAAAGGATCATTTTCCTTTACCATTCATAGACCAGATGCTAGAAAGACTAGCAAGTCATGAATACTACTGCTTCCTGGATGGATATTCAGGTTATAATCAAATTGCAGTAGATCCAAAAGATCAAGAGAAAACGGCATTCACATGTCCATCTGGAGTATTTGCATACAGAAGGATGCCATTTTGGTCTGTGCAATGCACCTACAACCTTTCAGAGGTGCATGCTCTCAATTTTCTCTGATATGGTGGAAAAATTTCTGGAAGTCTTCATGGATGACTTTTCAGTATTTGGAGACTCATTCAGCTCCTGCCTTGACCATCTAGCACTTTTTCTAAAGAGATGCCAAGAGACTAACCTGGTTTTAAACTGGGAAAAATGTCACTTTATGGTGAATGAAGGAATTTTCCTTGGGCACAAAATCTCGAACAAAGGAATAGAGGTGGATCAAGCTAAGGTAGAGGTAATTGAAAAATTACCACCACCTGCCAATGTTAAGGCAATCAGAAGCTTTCTGGGGCATGCAGGATTCTATAAGAGGTTTATAAAGGATTTTTCAAAAATCGCCAAGCCTCTGAGCAACCTGCTAGCTGCTGATACGCCATTTGTCTTTGATAAAGAGTGTCTGCAGGCATTTGAGACTCTGAAAGCTAAATTGGTCACAGCACCAATCATTTCTGCACCAGACTGGACATTACCATTTGAATTGATGTGTGATGCCAGTAACCATGCCATTGGT
The DNA here is from genome assembly GCF_000817695.3 of Arachis duranensis. NCBI lineage: Eukaryota > Viridiplantae > Streptophyta > Magnoliopsida > Fabales > Fabaceae > Arachis > Arachis duranensis. The sequence continues at coordinate 42,698,093 of NC_029773.3, read as the reverse complement.
GCAATATTGGGACAGAGGCGTGACAAGCTTCTGCACGTCATTTACTATGCCAGTCATGTA
>NC_029773.3:42696893-42697839 GCF_000817695.3 Arachis duranensis | reverse complement strand
AGACTCATCAGATGGGTGTTGCTTCTGCAAGAGTTTGATATAGAAATAAAAGACAGAAAAGGGACAGAGAATCAAGTAGCAGATCACCTATCCCGAATAGAGCCAGTAGAAGGGGCGTCCCTTCCTCTTACTGAGATCTCTGAAACCTTTCCGGATGAGCAACTCTTTGCCATTCAGGAAGTGCCATGGTTTACAGATATTGCAAACTACAAGGCAGTGAGATTCATACCCAAAGAGTACAGTAGGCTGCAATCAAAGAAATTGATCACAGATGCAAAGTACTATCTTTGGGATGAACCATATCTCTTCAAGAGATGTGCAGACGGAGTAATCCGTAGATGTGTGCCTAAGGAAAAAGCGCAGAAGATTCTATGGCACTGCCATGGATCACAGTATGGAGGACATTTTGGAAGTGAGCGAACAGCCACAAGAGTCCTCCAATGTGGCTTCTACTGGCCTACTCTCTATAAAGATTCCCGAGCGTTTGTGCTTAATTGTGATAGTTGCCAAAGATCTGGCAACCTACCTCACAGTTATGCCATGCCTCAACAAGGGATCTTGGAGATTGAGTTGTTTGATGTATGGGGTATTGACTTCATGGGACCTTTCCCACCATCATACTCAAACACTTATATTCTGGTAGCAGTGGATTATGTATCCAAATGGGTGGAAGCTATTGCAACACCTACTAATGACACTAAAACAGTGTTAAAATTCCTCCAGAAACACATCTTCAGCAGATTTGGTACCCCTAGAGTATTAATCAGTGATGGGGCACTCATTTCTGTAATAAACAACTTTACTCTGCTTTGGTTCGTTATGGAGTTAGCCACAGGGTAGCCACTCCATACTATCCATAGACTAATGGGCAAGCTGAAGTCTCAAATAGAGAACTCAAAAGAATCCTGGAACAGACTGTAATTAACCGTAGAAGGGATTGGGCAAG
>NC_029773.3:42695285-42696668 GCF_000817695.3 Arachis duranensis | reverse complement strand
TTGCTCCAGTTAAATGAGCTAGAGGAATTTAGACTCAATGCTTTCGAAAATGCAAAAATTTACAAAGAGAAAGCAAAAAGATGGCATGATAAGAAATTATCATCCAGAGTCTTTGAGCCGGGGCAGAAAGTTCTGCTATTCAATTCTAGGCTCAAATTATTCCCCGGGAAATTAAAGTCCCGATGGAGAGGTCCATATGTGATTACAAGTGTATCACCATATGGATACGTAGAGCTTCAGGATAACGACTCTAACAAAAAGTTCATTGTTAATGGGCAGAGAATTAATCATTATCTTGAAAGTAATCTTGAGCAAGAATGCTCAAAACTGAGACTTGGTTAGAGCTCAGTAATAGTCCAGCTAAAGACAATAAAGAAGCGCTTACTGGGAGGCAACCCAGCCATTTACAAAGTTTATTTACTAATTAAATAAATTTCCTTTTCTTTACAGGTATGTGTCAAGTATCTTCAAAAGGTAAAATAGCAATTGTTTGAGTTCACAGAGTTACAGGGGAAGTTGGAAAGCTCACTGGCATCAAAAAGCCAGTAAGAAACGTTTTGGGCGTTGAACGCCCAAAAGAAGCACCCACTGGGCGTTCAACGCCAGTAAGGGTAGCCATCTGGGCGTTAAACGCCAGAAAGGAGCATCTTCTGGGCGTTGAACGCCAGAAAAAAGAACCTTCTGGGCGTTTAACGCCAGATTGATAGCATCCTGGGCGTTCAGAAAAACGCCCAGTGACAAAGGACTTCCTGGCGTTCAACGCCAGAAAGAAGCAACAGCTGGGCGTTGAACGCCTGGGAGAAGCAACAATTGGGCATTAAACGCCCAAAACATGCAGCACTTGGGCGTTTAACGCCAGGATGGTGGGGAGGAGGTAAAATTCGTTTTTCTTTACAAATTTTCTAATTTTTTATGTTTCAATTCATGATTTCTTGCATAAACATGTTTCAAATTGTCATCCCTCAGATCAAATTAGTTTTCTAAAAACCCTAATTTCTAAAACCCTTTTTTTTTAAATAATATGGCTTCATACATAAACATAAACTTTTTCTTTTCAAATCCAACTCTTTTTCCAATTTCTTTTCAAACTTCATTATCTTTTAAAATCTTTTTCAAATTATATATTTCAAATTTATTTTTAAATATCATTCATATCTTTTTAAATTATATCCTTTTCTTATCATGTTTATCTTTTATAAATCATATCTCTTATCTTTAATCTTTTTCTTATTTTCGAATCCCACCCCCTCCCTTTATATTCCCTTTCGGTATCCCTCTTCTCATCCTCCATTCCACACTTGCTCTCCTCCTATTCCTCTTCTCTCTTTTCTTTTGCTTGAGGACAAGCAAACCTCTAAGTTTGGTGTGCTTATCCGTGATCAC
>NC_029773.3:42692825-42693070 GCF_000817695.3 Arachis duranensis | reverse complement strand
AAAAATCATATTTCTGGACTTTACTATGAGTTTGTGTGTTTTTTTGTGATTTCAGGTATTTTCTGGCTGAAATTGAGGGAGTTGAGCAAAAATCTGAGTTAGGCTGAAAAAGGACTGCTGATGTTGTTGGATCCTGACCTCCTTGCACTCGAAATGGATTTTTTGGAGCTACAGGAGTCCAATTGGCGCGCTCTCAACGGCGTTGGAAAGTAGACATCCAGGGCTTTCCAGCAATATATAATAGA
>NC_029773.3:42680546-42692716 GCF_000817695.3 Arachis duranensis | reverse complement strand
AGCGTCTCGATGAATTAATGCAATTGTTTCTATTTCTCTATTCAAACGTGTGTGTGTTCCTATCTAAGATGTTCATTTGCGCTTAATTGTGAAGGAGGTGATGATCCGTGACACTCATCACCTTCCTCAATCTATGAACGTGTGCCTGACAAACACCTCCCTTCTACATCAGATTGAATGAGCATCTCTTAGCTTCCTTAATCAGAATCTTCGTGGTATAAGCTAGAACTGATGGTGGCCATTCTTGAGGATCCAGAAAGTCTAAACCTTGTCTGTGGTATTCCGAGTAGGATTCAAGGATTGAGTGGCTGTGACGAGCTTCAAACTCACGATTGCTGGGCGTGATGACAAACGCAAAAGGATCAATGGATCCTATTCCAACATGATCGAGAACCGATAGCTGATTAGCCGTGCTGTGACAGAGCATCTGGACCGTTTTCACTGAGAGGATGGGAAGTAGCCACTGACAATGGTGACACCCTACATACAGCTTGCCATGGATGGAACTTCACAAATAATTGAGTTGAATATCACATTGTAGAAATTCAGAGGACAAAGCATCTCCAAAGCTCCAACATATTCTTCATTAATAAAGTAACAATTCCTTATTCCAAATACTTTGACTTCTTACAATTAAATCCAATTAATCTTATTGGCATCCTGACTAAGAATAATAAGATAAACATAGATTGCTTCAAACCAACAATCTCCGTGGGATCGACCCTTACTCACGTAAGGTATTACTTGGACGACCCAGTGCACTTGCTGGTTAGTTGTACGGATTACAAATTCGTGCACCACTCGTCACAGTCATCCCTTTCCAGATCCTACTTGGAATACCACAGACAAGGTTTAGACTTTTTGGATCTCAGGAATGCTGCCAATTGATTCTAGCTTATACCACAAAAACTCTGATCTCACGCATTTGAATGCTCTGTTATCAGGAGAGGCAGTCAAACTCGTGAGCCAGGAACACAAGAGACATACATTCAATCTAAGGTAGAATTAAAGTGGTTGTCAGGCACGCGTTCATAGGTTGAAAATGGTGATGAGTGTCACGGATCATCACATTCATCATGTTGAAGTGTGAATGGATATCTTAGAATAGAAACAAGCGTGACTGAATAGAAAATATAAATGATTGCGTTAATTCATCGAGACACAACAGAGCTCCTCACCCCCAACCATGGGGTTCAGAGACTCATGCCGTAGAAGATACAAATTTAGATGTAAAATGTCATGAGATATAAAATAAATCTCTAAAAATAGTTTTTACACTCAACTAGTAACCTTGGTTTACAGAAAATGAGTAAACTAAGATAGATAGTGCAGAAATCCACTTCTGGGGCCCACTTGGTGTGTGCTGGGGCTGAGCATTGAAGATTTCACATGCATAGGCTATTCTTCGAGTTAAACGCTAGTTTATAACCTGTTTTTGGCATTTAACACTGGTTTGTAATTTATTTCTGGCGTTTAACGCCAGAATAGAGTAGAAAGCTGGCGTTGAACGCCCTTTTGCATCATCTAAACTTGGGCAAAGTATGGACTATTATACATTGCTAGAAAGCCCTGGATGTCTAATTTCCAACGCAATTTAGAGCGCGCCATTTGGATTCTATAGCTCCAAAAATTTTATTTCGAGTGCAGGGAGGTCAGAATCCAACAACATCTGCAGTCCTTTTTCAGTCTCTAAATCAGATTTTTGTTCAGGTCCCTCAATTTCAGCCAAAAAATACCTGAAATCACAGAAAAACACACAAACTCAGAGTAAAGTCCAAAATGTGATTTTTGCATAAAAACTAATAAAAATGTACTAGAAAGTAGCTAGATCCTACTAAAAACTATGTGAAAACACCCCCAAAAAGCGTATAAAATATCCGCTCATCATTAACCAAAATGGCCGAAGCTATAGAGGAGGAAGAGGCGGTGATTTCCAGTAAGGAAGACCTTGCTGGATGTCTACTGACCCATAAGGAGCTCCATAATGAGGAATTAAAGAAATCTGAGGCTCATATAGAGACCATAGAAATTGCAGTAAACTTACTATTGCAATTCATGAGCTTTGATACGTATTCTTCCTCAGAAGAGGATGAAGATATTGTTGAAGAGCAAGTTGCTCGGTATCTAGGAGTAATCATGAAGCTGAATGCCAAGTTATTTGGTAATGAGACTTGGGAGGATGAACCTCCATTGCTCATCAATGAACTGAATGCCTTGGTTCAGCTGAAAATACCTCAGAAGAAACCGGATCCCGGAAGGTTCTTAATACCTTGTACTATAGGTACCATGACCTTTGAGAAGGCTCTGTGTGACCCGGGGTAAGGTATAAAACTCATGCCACTCTCTGTAATAGAGAAACTAGGAATCTTTGAGGTACAAGCTGCAAGAATCTTACTAGAGATGGTAGACAAATCAATGAAAAAGGCTTATGGACTTGTAGAGGATGTCTTAGTGAAGGTTGAAGGCCTCTACATCCCTGCTGACTTCATAATCCTAGGCACTGGAAAAGAGGATGATGAATCCATCATCCTTGGAAGACCTTTTCTAGCCACATCAAGGGCTATAATTGATGTGGATAGAGGAGAGTTAGTCCTTCAATTGAATGAGGACTACCTTGTGTTTAAGGCTCAAGGATCTTCTTCTATAAACATGGAGAAGAAGCATGAAAAAAGTCATCCAATTCTCTCCATACAGAGTTAAGCAAAGCCCCACATTCAAACTCTAAGTTTGGTGTTGGGAGGCCACAATCATATTCTGAGCATCTGTGAAGCTTTGTAAGAGCTTCCTGTCAAGCTATTGACATTAAAGAAGCGCTTATTGGGAGGCAACCCAATTTTATTTATCTATGTTAATTACTTTTTTATTTTTCATTATTAATTTATGTTTTCTATAGGTTGATGATCATGTGGAGTCACAAAAACAACTGCAGAATTAAAGCGGAATCAAAAACAGCATAAAAATAGTACACCCTGGAGGGCGAGCTTACTGCCGTTTAAACGCCAGTAATGATAGCAAAATGGGCGTTTAACGCCCAAAATGGCAGCATTCTGCGCATTAAATGCTAGAATGGGCAGACAGACTGGCGTTTAACACCAGAAAAGGGTGTCTGGTGCCTAGCTGGCGTTAAACGCCAGTAAGGATAACAGAATGGGCGTTTAATGCCCAGTCTGGCAGCATTCTGGGCGTTAAATGCCAGAATGGGCAGCCAGACTGGTGTTTAATGGCAGGAAAGGAAGCAGAGCTGGCGTTAAACGCCAAAAATGGCACAAAGAGGGCGTTTAAATGCTAGAAAGGTGCAGGGATGAGAAATTCTTGACACCTCAGGATTTGTGGACCCCACAGGATCCCCACCTATCCCAGCTCACTCTCTCTCCTCTTCACACATTTCCATAACACTCTTTCCCAAACACCATTCACCTATCAAATCCTACCCTCTTTCCCATAATCTCTCCACCACTCACATCCATCCACTCTTCCCCAAAAACCCATCATAAAGCCCCACCTACCTCACCATTCAAATTCAAAACACTTCCTTTCCAAACCCACCCATTCTCCTACAGATCCCCTCTCTCTCTCCTCACTCCTTCATTTTTACACATCATAACCACCTAAAACCCCCTTGGCCGAACCACTCACCCCCTCTATCTCCTCTATTTCTTCTTCTTCTTCTCCTCCTTTCTTTCTTCTTTTTCTCAAGGACGAGCAAACCTTTTAAGTTTGGTATGGAAAAAAGCTCTACTTTTTGTTTTTCTATAACCATTAATGGCACCTAAGGTCAGAGAAACCTCTAGAAAGAGGAAAGGGAAGGCAGTTGCTTCCACCTCTGAGTCATGGGAGATGGAGAGATTTATCTCAAAAGTCTATCAAGACCACTTCTATAAAGTTGTGGCCAAGAAAAAGGTAATCCCCGAGGTTCTCTTCATGCTAAAAAAGAGTGAATATCCGGAGATCCGACATGAAGTGCGAAGAAGAGGTTGGGAAGTTCTCACCAACCCCATCTAGCAAGTCAGAATCTCAATGGTTCAAGAGTTCTATGCTAATGCATGGATCACTAAGAACCATGATCAAAGTATGAACCCGAACCCAAAGAATTGGCTCACAATGGTTCGGGGGAAATACTTGGATTTCAGTCCGGAAACCATGAGGTTGGCATTCAACTTGCCAATGATGTAAGGAGATCCTCATCCTTTCACTAGAAGGGTCAACTTTGATCAAAGGTTGGACCATGTCCTCATGGACATCTATGTGAAAGGAGCCCAATAGAAGAGAGACTCCAAAGGCAAGCCGGTTCAACTGAGAAGGCATGACCTCAAACCCGTGGCTAGAGGATGGTTATAGTTCATCCAACGCTCTATCATTCCTACTAGCAACCGGTCCGAAGTAACTGTGGATCGGGCTATCATGATCCATAGTATCATGATTGGAGAGGAAGTGGAAGTTCATGAGATCACACCTCTAGAACTATACAAGGTGGCTGACAAGCCCTCCACTTTGGCAAGGTTAGCCTTTCCTCATCTCATCTGTCTCCTATGTAATTCAGCTGGAATTGTTATAAAGGAAGACATCCCCATTAAAGTAGACAAGCCCATCAATAAAAAGAGGATGGAGTAAACAAGAGAGCCCACTCATGAACCTCAACAAGAGCATGAGGAAGTTCCTCATCAAGAAATCCCTGAGATGCCTCAAGGGATGCATTTTCCTCCACACAACTATTGGGAGCAACTCAACACCTCTTTAGGAGATTTGAGTTCCAATATGGAGCAACTAAGGATGGAGCACCAAGAGCACTCCATTATCCTCCATGAAATTAGAGAGGACCAAAGAGCCATGAGAGAGGAGCAACAAAGGCAAGGAAGAGATATTGAGGAGCTCAAGCACTCCATAGGATCTTCAAGAAGAAGAACTAGCCGTCGTCACTAAGGTGGACCCGTTCTTTAATTTCCTTGTTATTATTTTTCTATTTTTTTGGTTTTATGCTTTATGTTTTGTCTATGTTTGTGTCTCTATTACATGATCATTAATGTTTAGTGTTTATGTCTTAAAGCTATAAATATTCCATGAATGTTTCACCTCTCTTAAATGAAAAATATTTCCATTTGCAAAAGAACAAGAAGTACATAAATTTCAAATTTTATCTTGAAATTAGTTTAATTATTTTGATGTGGTGACAATACTTTTTGTTCTCTAAATGAATGCTTGAACAGTGCATATTTTTTATAGTGAATTTTATGAATGTTAAAATTGTTGGCTCTTGAAAGAATAATGAAAAAAGAGAAATATTATTGATAATTTGAAAAATCATAAAATTGATTCTTGAAGCAAGAAAAAGCAGTGAAAAACACAGCTTGCGGAAAAAAATGTGGCAAAAAATAAAGAAAAAGAAAGAAAAAGAAAAAGCAAGTAGAAAAAGCCAATATCTCTTTAAACCAAAAGGCAAGGGTAAAAAGGATCGAAGGCTTTGAGCATTAATGGATAGGAGGGCCCGAAGGAATAAAATCCTGGCCTAAGCAGCTAATTCAAGCTGTCCCTAACCATGTGCTTGTGTCATGAAGGTCCAAGTGAAAAGCTTGAGACTGAGTGGTTAAAGTCGTGATCCAAAGCAAAAGAGTGTGCTTAAGAACTCTGGGCACCTCTAACTAGGGACTCTAGCAAAGCTGAGTCATAATCTGAAAAGGTTCACCCAGTTATGTGTCTGTTGCATTTATGTATCCGTTGGTAATACTGGAAAACAAGATGCTTAGGGTCACGGCCAAGACTCATAAGTAGTTGTGTTCAAGAATCAACATACTAAACTAGGAGAATCAATAACACTATCTGAATTATGAGTTCCTATGGATGCCAATCATTCTGAACTTCAAAGGATAAAGTGAGATGCCAAAATTGTTCAGAAGCAAAAAGCTACTAGTCCTGCTCATCTAATTAGAACTAAGCTTCATTGATATTTTGAAATTTATTGTATACTCTCTTCTTTTTATCCTATTTTGTTTTTGGTTGCTTGGGGACAAGCAACAATTTAAGTTTGGTGTTGTGATGAGAGGATAATTTATATGCTTTTTGGTATTATTTTTACATAGTTTTTAGTATGTTTTAGTTACTTTTTATTATATTTTTATTAGTTTTTATGCAAAAATCACATTTCTGGACTTTACTATGAGTTTGTGTGTTTTTCTGTAATTTCAGGTATTTTCTGGCTGAAATTGAGGGACCTGAGGAAAAGTCTGATTCAGAGGCTGAGAAAGGACTGCAAATGCCGTTGGATTCTGACTCTCCTGCACTCGAAGTGAATTTTCTGGAGCTATAGAAGACCAATTGGCGTTCTCTCAATTGCGTTGGAAAGTACACATCTTGGGCTTTCTAGCAATGTTTAATAGTCCATACTTTGCCCGAGATTTGATGGCCCAAACTGATGTTCAAATGCCCAATAGAGACTCTTTTTTGGCGTAAAACGCCAGAATTGGCACCAGAGCTGGAGTTAAACGCCCAAACTGGCATCCAAGCTGGTATTTAACTCCTGAAAAGGCCTATGCACGTGTAAAGCTCAATGCTCAGCCCAAGCACACACCAAGTGGGCACCGGAAGTGGATTTCTGCACTATCTACACTTAGTTACTTATTTTCTGTAATCCCTGGTAACTAGTTTAGTATAAATAGCACTTTTTACTATTGTATTTTAATCTTTGGATCATATTTCGATCTTTTGATTAACTTTATGCTTGGCTGGCCTCATAGCCATGCCTAGGCTATTTTCTCTTATGTATTTTTCAACGGTAGAGTTTCTACACCTCATAGATTAAGGTGCGGAGCTCTGCTATTTTTCTTGAATTAATGCAAGTACTATTGTTTCTCTTTCAATTCACACTTACTTCTTCTCCAAGATATGCTCTTGTACTCAATTCAGTTAAGTCAGAATGAAGGGGTGATCCGTGACAATCACCCACTATCTTCGTTACTCGCTTAGCCAAGATCTAAGTGCCTGACAACCACAAGCAGTCTACATGATGTTCAACGTAGTCATTGGACGACAGCCGGAGTATAGTCTCTTGGGCCTCTGATCTACGGACCGAGTTCGTGAGGTTAGAACCTTCGTGGTATAGGCTAGAAGTAATTGGCAGCATTCTTGAGATCCGAAAAGTCTAAACCTTGTCTGTAGTATTCCGAGTAGGATCTGTAAAGGGATGACTGTGACGAGCTTCAAACTCGCGAATGTTGGGCACAGTGACAGTGTGCAAAAGGATAGAGAGATCCTATTCCGACATAAGTGAGAACCGACAGATGATTAGCCGTGCAGTAGCTGTGCCTGGTATTTTTCATCTGAGATGAGAAATCCGACAGTTGATTAGCCGTACAGAAACCGTAGCCTAGACCCTTTTCACTGAGAGGATCATACAGCTTACCATGGAAGGGAGCACGCATGATTGGATGAAGACAATAGGAAAGCAGAAGTTCAGAAGCAACAAAGCATCTCCAAACGCTTATCTAAAATTCCCACCAATGAATTACATAAGTATCTTTATGTTAATTTACGTTTTATTTATCTTTCAATTATCAAAACTCATAACCAATTGAATCCGCCTGACTAAGATTTACAGAATGACCATAGCTTGCTTCAAGCCGGAAATATCCATGGGATCGACCCTTACTCGCGTAAGGTTTTATTACTTGAATGACCCAGTGCACTTGCTGGTTAGTTGTATCGGAGTTGTGAAAAGTGTGAATCATAATTTCGTGCACCAGTAGGCAAATACTCCAAAGGGGCATGTGAATGCTGTCTTATCTTGATCTTGAGGGTCCACTGCAATTTGGTTATATCCAGAATACCCATCTAGAAAACAATAAAAAGCATGACCAGCTAACCTCTCAAGAATCTGATCAATGAAAGGCATGGGGAAATGATCCTTCCTTGTAGTAGTATTGAGCCTCCTGTAGTCTATACACATTTTCCAACCTGTGACTGTTCTTGTAGGAATAAGCTCATTCTTTTCATTCTTGATCACTGTCATCCCTCTTTTCTTGGGAACTACCTGCAGAGGACTTACCCAAGGACTATCAGAAATAAGGTAAATAATACCTGCTTCTCATAATTTCATTACCTCTTATTGGACCACCTCTTCATAGTTGGATTGAGTCTCTTTGTGGTTGCACAACTAGTTTAGCATCATCTTCAAGGAGGATCTTGTGCATATACTTGGTTGGACTAATCCCCTTCAAGTCACTAATGGTCCACCCAAGAGCTATTTTATGGCTCCTGAGCACTGAAATAAGCACCTCTTCCTCTTCAGGCTTCAGGGAAGAGCTAATAATCATCGAATATGAATCATTTTCACCCAAGAACACATATTTCAAAGAAGGGGGTAAAGGTTTGAGCTCAAGCTTGGGGGTTTCCTCCTCTGCTTTAGGCGTGTGAACCATAGCCTTCTGGGGTGGTGAATCATCAACTTCCACTAATTCATACTCAGAATTAGGATCCAGAATGTCATCAAGTACCTCAGCCTTCAGTATCTCTTAAATAAGTGGTTCAATAACATCTATTTTCATACACCCTTTAGAATCATTAGGGTGCTTGAGGGCTTCAAACACATTAAGGACCACCTGTTCTTCATTGACCCTCAGGGTTAATTCACCTTTTTGCACATCAATCAGAGCTCTACCTGTAGCTAAAAAGGGTCTACCAAGTATAATAGAGGATTTTACATCCTTTTCTATGTATAATATAACAAAATCAATAGGAAAAATAAATGGTCCTACTTTAATAAGTAAATCCTCAACAACACTCACAGGTAATTTAATAGAAAGATAAGCAAGTTGAATAGAAATACGAGTGGGTTTTACCTTCTCAATTTGAAGCTTTTTCATCACTGAAAGTAGCATTAGATTTGATGCTAGCTCCAAGATCACATAAAGCTCTCTGAATGGTGACATCTCCAATGGTGCAAGGAATTACAAAGCTCCCTGGATCTGGCATTTTCTCAGGAAGGTTGTGTTGAATTATGGCACTGCATTCCTTTGTTAACACTATTGTTTCTTGTTCCTTCCAATTCCTCTTGTGGGTCAACAACTCTTTCATAAATTTAGCATAGAGAGGCATTTGTTCAAGAGCCTCTGTAAAAGGAATGTTGATCTGTAGCTTCTTGAAGACATCTAAAAATTTAGAAAACTGCTTTTCTTTGGAAGCCTTCTGAAGCCTCTGAGGATATGGCATTTTTGGCTTGTATTCAGGAGCCTTTGGCAAGGTAGGATAAGTGTCAAGAGAATCAGGGAATAGGTTGTCTGTACGCTTAGGAGGGGCGTGCTCTACTTCTTCCTTCTTCTCCTTTGGAGCTTCTTTTTCAATTAACTCTTCATTGATCTTGGTCTCAGAGCCAGCTACCTTACCACTTCTTAATTGAATAACCTTGTAGTCTTCTCTTGGGTTCACCACTGTATCACCTGGAAATGTACTTGTAGACCTCTCAAGTATTTGCTTGCTCAGTTAGCCTATTTGCACCTCCAAGTTTCTAATGGAGGCTTTGGTTTCCTGCATAAAGCTCCTCATCATCTCCCAATTAGAATTTTCTTGGGATTTAGAATTTGCCTGCGGAGGTGGTTGTTGTTGATGAGATTGAAATTGGCGGTTATTGTGATTGTTCTATTGAAAGCTGCCCTGAGAATTATTGTTGAAATTCTGAAGTCTCTAAGGTTGGTCCCTCCACCCAAAATTTGGGTGATTTCTCCACCCTTGATTTTATTTCTTAGAGTATGGATCATTATTGGTGTTTCTAAGACCACTCCCCATGTAATTAACCTGTTCAGAAGAGGATTGAGCATAATCATAATTATCATTTTGCACAAAATTACCTGTCATATCATAAGAGACCTCTTAAGGTGGATTTTGGGTGTTGATAACTGAGATTGCATGCCACCCATCTGTTGAGTAAGTAGATTTATTTGCTGAGACATAAGCTTGTTCTGAGCAGGAATAGCATTAAGAGCTTCTACTTCCATAACACCCTTCTTCTGAGGAGCTTCAGAGTTCATAGGATTCTTGTTAGATGAGAATAAATATTGGTTGCTAGCAACCAATTCAATAAGCTCAATAGTCTCCTCCGGTGTCTTCTTCTTGTGCAATGAACCACCTACATAATTATCTAAGCACATCTTGGACATTTCACCCAAACCTTTATAAAAGATATCTAATTGGGTCCATTTGGAGAACGTGTCCAGAGGGCATTGCCTAGTCAGTAGCTTGTATCTCTCCCAAGCTTCATAAAGAGTTTCACCATCCTTCTGCCTGAAGGTCTGAACATCCACCCTAAGCTTAGTCAACTTTTTTGGGGGGGAAAATTTAGTAAGAAACTCAGTAACAACCTTGTCCCAAGTATCCAAACTCTCCTTGGGTTGAGAATCTAGCCATAGCTTTGCTCCATCCCTCAGAGCAAACGGGAAGAGCATGAGTTTGTACACCTCTGGGTTTACTCCATTTGTCTTCATAGTATCACAAATCTGCAGAAAATTAGAAATAAATTGATTTGGGTCTTCGTGGGGAAGACTATGATACTGGTAGTTTTGTTGCACCAGGGTGACCAATTGTGGATTCAACTCAAAGTTGTTCGCAACTATAGGAGGCACCATAATGCTTTTTTCATAGAGATCTGCAGTAGGAGCAGAGTAAGAGCCAAGTACTTGATGGTGTTTTTGCGGAAAAATGAATTTCCAACACACAAATCCAACCGGCAAGTATACCGGGTCGCATCAAGTAGTAATAACTCACTTAGAGTGAGGTCGATCCCACAGGGATTGATGGATCAAGCAATTTTAGTGGGTGATTAGTTTAGTCAAGCTAACATTGAAGGGATATTGGATGAAATGTAGCCAACAGAATTGTAAATGACAGGAAATTTAAAGTTGCAGAAAGTAAAATTGCATAAAACTTAAATAACAAGAATGTAAAATAGCTGAAACTTAAATTGCAAGAAAAGTAAATTGCATGAAAAGTAAAGGGGGGGTTAGGTGCTGGAAATTAAAGAGAGCAATAGATCAATTGGGATCATGAACAGAAACGTAAAATGAAGAACAAGTGCAGAAGAATTAAATTGCTTGAAAGTAAATTGAAAACCAATGGAACAGTAAAAACAGAAGGAAAGCCAAGAGCTCAATTGCTCACTTGACCAAAACAGAAACAAAATTCAACTCAATTGTGAAACTTAGAAAAGAAATTCAAGATCTCAGGGAATCAATGAGACTAGAGAACAAGTCTAGATCTCAAGCCCTTCCTTGATCACTTCAGAGAACAATTTGCAGAAGAAAGAAGAAAAATGAATTGCAGAATTAAAGAGAAGATGAAGCAGTATGTGAATTTCAATTATGCAGAAAAAGTAAACAAGAGATCTCAAGGTGAGATTGAAACAGAAGCTCTTCAATTCTCCACCCAAGATCCAAAATGAAAATGAAAACTAAGAGAGCTTTCTAATGGAGTTGCACTCAAATATTCTCTAATGGGGCTCCCCACGATAGATGAAAATGATGCCTTTATATAGGCTTTAAAAATGAAAAATGAAAATGAAATTAAAACAAATTACAAAAATGAAAAATCTTAATTTAATTGATCCATGTGCCTTTAAGTGATGATGTGGGCTTAGCTTGCTTTGGATTTGAGGAGAAATGGGTTTGGTTGGCCTTGATTCAATTTGGTGAGGAATTGAATTAAATTGAATTTTGGTTGATTTTTGGCCCATGACACTCCCAGGAGGCTGCCCTGCCCTTGTGGAGGGCAGGGCAGGATTTGGTGCGTGCGTCCTTGGTGCGAGCGTGGTGTGGGCTTGGAGTGTGAAGATGCTGCCCTGCCCTTGCGGAGGGCAGGGCAGAAAAATCTGGTGCACCAATTTGGTGCTTGTGCGTGCTGCTGGTGCTGCCGAAGCCTTCTTTGGTGCGCCAATCTGGTGCGTGTGTGTGCATCACAAAATGCTGCCCTGCCCTCGCGGAGGGCAGGGCAGTGTTTCCAAGTTGAAGTTCCAAGTTCGAAACTTGGTGAATGCACACACTACTTCTTTTCCTTGGTTTTCTTGGCACCAAAGTAAGGCCTAGTTTCTTGCTTTCTCATGGCCCTTAAAGATGCCTTTCGTTCCTGCCTGAATTGTATGCCAAATATGGATTGCTATATATCGTTGGAAAGCTCTGAATGTCAGCTTTCCAACG
>NC_029773.3:42671419-42672608 GCF_000817695.3 Arachis duranensis | reverse complement strand
TGACTTAATAGTCCTTTTATGGAGGAGGTTTGTTGTTCTTCCCAAGATTTCTTCATCTCCTTTTCATATTTTTCGATCACAAATTCAAGGGAAGTTTGTGAGGGTTGTGAATGTTCATGTTCCCTTTTCATCTCAAGTGCAGTTTCATTTTCAACCACCTCATTCTTCATTGAAAGTTCACTTGATGCAGTAGCCTCCTCATCTTGCTCTTTCACTTTATCCTTCAGAAATTTGTCTTCATCCTCAATGTTGGATGGTTCTAAATTCCTCTATGTTTGCTCTGAGAACTCATTCATCTTCTTGAATACGATTTCTGTCCAGGATTGGGGTTGTGTGTATCTTTCCACGAGTTTTTGACTTAATAGTCCTTTTATGGAGGAGGTTTGTTGTTCTTCCCAAGATTTCTTCATCTCCTTTTCATATTTTTCGATCACAGATTCAAGGGAAGTTTGTGAGGGTTGTGAATGTTCATGTTCCCTTTTCATCTCAAGTGCAGTTTCATTTTCAACCACCTCATTCTTCATTGAAAGTTCACTTGATGCAGTAGCCTCCTCATCTTGCTCTTTCACTTTATCCTTCAGAAATTTGTCTTCATCCTCAATGTTGGATGGTTCTAAATTCCTCTTTGTTTGCTCTGAGAACTCATTCATCTTCTTGAATACGATTTCTGTCCAGGATTGGGGTTGTGTGTATCTTTCCACGAGTTTTCTATGTATTTCAATGGCTTGAAGGTAATCCCAATCTGTTAGTTCAAGAGATGAAGGTTGAGAGTAATCATAATCAAGTGATGAAGAACTTTCAAATGAGAAATTGGGACGTGAGGGTGGATGCTCTTCCATTCTTTGGTGATACTTCCATCCACCATGAGGATAATGATATGAATCATTTTGTGGTGGTGGTTGGTATCCCATATGATTTTCCTACTCATCTTGTGTCTCTGAAGCAAATCTCCATGAATTGGAGTGCTCAGAATGTGTATTCTCTTGGTGATATTCCCAGCCACCATTAGAGATTGGTGATGGTGGGTAATATCCCATAAAATTTGTTTGATCATAAGATGAATTGAACTCCATTTGAATTTTGTAAAACACAACACCAAGGGAAATTGAAATTCATATCTCAAAGATGAATTTCTTAGTGAGGCAATAACTCAAACACCTTGGTTTCAACTTAGAACAGAGAACAAAAA
>NC_029773.3:42606840-42664901 GCF_000817695.3 Arachis duranensis | reverse complement strand
AGGCATGGTCATGCTGTGAGCGCCCAGATTTTAACTTAGCCAAAATTTGCTTCATCCTCACTTTGCTTCATTATGATTCTGCCCTGCCCTTGGCAAGGGCAGGGCAGTGTGCGTGCTGGGTGTTTTCCTCTTTGATTTTGTCATGGGCCACGCTTTTAAAAGCGTGGCCTAAGGCTCCAAAGTGTACCCCAACTTCAAAGTGTACCCCAAAGCTCTTTTTTCTCCTTTTTTTGTGCTTCTTTGCTTCTTTTTCTTCTTATTTCCTACAAGATTTATAAAATTAAAAGATCAAGGAAATCTTCCAATTAAGTACACAAGAATGCAATATTTAAGCACTAATCATCAATTTCTTGTATGAAAAAGCATAGAAAAATAGGTATATGATGACTTGTCATCAGTACTCTCCTTTGTTGGTCATTCCCATTCGGATTTGCCACATTGGCATTAGCAACATCGTTAGGATCCATAGTAGATTCTACAGCCTTGTAAAGTCTTGCTTGTTGCAAACGCCACTTGAAAGTTCTTTCAGGTTCAGGATCAAAGTCTAAGAGATGTTCTTTGTCTTTGTTCCTGCGCATAAACAAATAGAAGACAAGAAAAGATGGAACTCTCTATGTCTAAGTGCAGAAAATTCCCAGTGAGGTAACCTGAGTAAAGAGATAAAAATATTGAATAAAACAAACAAACACTAAAATTTGAAAATTACTAGAAAAATTAAGACAAAAAATTTTCGAATTTATTAGGCAAATTAAATAAGAAAAATTAAAATAAGACTAACTAGAAGACACCAAACTTAATTTCAGAAATTAAGAAAAATATTAGTGCTATTTTTTAATTAATTAATTTATTTATTTATTTATTTATTTTGAAAATACTAAAGCAAAATTAAAAAAATTAAAACTAAAACGCCTAATCTAAGCAATCAAACAACTGATAGTTGTTAATCACTATCAATCCCTGGCAACGGCGCGAAAAACTTGGTGTGAAATTTAAAGTCCACAAACTAACCGGCAAGTGCACCGGGTCATACCAAGTAGTACCTCAGGTGAATGAGGGTCGATCCCACGAGGATTGATGGACAAAGTAACAATAGTTGATTAATTTACTGAGTTAGACAAGCAGAAAATCGTGTTTTGAGAGTTCAAAAGCATTAACAGTAATTTTAGAATATCAGAAAGCAAGCAGTAAACAAGTTGGGAAAACAATATGGAGAAGGCAGTTAAGGCTTCAGAGTTATCTATTTTTTGGATTGATTTTCTTATTAATTTATTTTAATCATGCAAGATTTAATTCCTGCCAAACTATATGTGACTAGACCCTAATTCCTTAGACCTTTCTAGTATCCTCTAACTTTCATCAACCGCCAATTCCTTGGTCAATTAATTCCAATTAGGGGGTGAAGTTTAATTCTAGTTATTATGCCACAAAACTCCTAATTATCCAAATATAAGAGGATTATATGTCACATATCCCGTTAAGTCCAGATAATTAGAATTTAGGAGAAATTATTTTCAAGCTGTTGTTCAAGTAAAGAGCTTTTCCAAGTTATACAAGAACTCAATTAGAAAGAGGGTCATACTTCTGTTCCACCCAAATTCATAAGATGAAGAATGAGAACAATTCTTAAATTATAAATCAGTACATGAATTAAAATAGAAAAACCAATCAATCCATACAAATAGACAGAGCTCCTAACCTTAACAGTGGAGGTTTAGTTGCTCATGGTTCAGAGAGAAAAACTAGGATTCAGGTAAATTGTAATTTACAGAAAAAAAATTGAATCCCCCCCTTGAAGAGAAGTTTCTTTTCTCATTTATATATAATCCTAATTAATTTAAAATCTAATTTCTAAAATTAAAATAATATCTTTTCCTATTTTAAAATTTAAATTTAAATCAGAATTAATTAAAGATCTACGCATTGTAACGTGGGGACCACTTGGATTCACTAGGATCCACGCCTAACTTGGGCTTGGTAGCATGAATTGGAGTTTAGTTGAGTGAAGCTGCACTTATCTTGAAGTGGGCAGAACCAATCTTGCGTGTTGTTATTGTGCAGTGCAGTACGGCGCAGGCGACGCGCACGCGTACTCTCTGTTCGCATAGCATAGGAATAAAAATTTGTATGCGACGCATACGCATGAGTAGATTGGTGCCTCTCGCACGATGCCAGCACCAGGCCATCACAACTTTCTATTCAAAATATATTTACACCGATTCCCTGATGCACGCGTGCGCGTCCTAGACGCTTACGCGTGGGGTGCCAAAACTGCAAGTGACGCGCACGCGTGATATACGCGTACGCGTAGGCTTGCTCGTGCGCAAGGCACTCTTCCAGCACACCTCCCACAGAACTCTCAGTTCAATCCAAATATTGTTCGCATTTGACCTCTGTAGCTTGAGTTATTCAGGTTTGAGTGCAGAGAGGTCAGGATTGACAGCATCATTCTCCTTCTTCTCTTTTTCTGTGGAAACTCCATCAAATTCATCCAAATGCTATCTGAAATAAATAGAATTGCATACAAATCAAAGTAGCATCCATAGTGGCTAAAAGATACTTAATTCTTGATTAAATTCAACAAATTAAATGTAAATTCACTAGAAAAAGATAGGAAAGATGCTCACGCATCACACACCCATCTTCTAATTGATCATCATGATTTCAATTGGGTGGTAGGCAAGCCGAATTCTCATTTGAGAACCTAAACATTCTCCTAGACCCAAGCAATCTAGCCCTCTCCCAACCATGGGACCTATGCCTTGAGAGTTCAACCTTGATGAGCCTAACATCAAATCTCCAACCACTACACAATTCTCTCCTACTCTTAACTCCACAAAGAGCTCTAATTAAGTTGTCCATAATTTTCAATCAAACCATATTCAAGTGAGAAAATAAAGCTGGGGATAAGAATTTTACCCACTTGAATGTTATGTTGGATGGTGGCTTAGGAATGGATATCTCCAATGGTTTTGCAAGTGTCATTCCCTTATGCTCTTCCTTGATGACTTCCACCTCTTGACAACTTCCTTTAACTTCTCCTTGCTTGTCCACTTCTTCCAACTCCTCATCATCATCAATCAAATCAAATTTTGGAGGTTGTGTAAACTCCACTTCAACATCAACTTCACATCCATTGGAAGAATCTTCAATAAGGTCATCAATGTCACTTGGTGTAAAGTTGTCTTTAATGATGGAACTTGTCTCTTGCTCAACCTCTTCCAAACCATCTTCTTGGTTGCTTTCTTCCAATTACATCTCTTCTTTATTACTCACCAAGGGTATAGGAGGTTGTACACATTCTTCTATGACCTCAGTTTCATGTCTAATGGGAGAGGATCCAATTGTACATAAGAATTCATCAATGATTGAATCCGTCTCTTGATCAACCTCTTCAAAGTTCTCCACCATGATATGCATTAGAGGTTGTACAACCTCCTCAACATCAATATCAAGCTTCTTGGAAGAGGGCTCTGTAATTCTACATTCCCAAGGGTTTTCAACATCTCCTAGGTCTTCAACCACTTCTTTCGGCTCAATTGTCTCAACTTCCTCCCCTGGTGGAAATTTGATTCACTCAAAAATTGTCTCTCAACAATTTTCTTATTGGCAAGTGCACCAAATTATTGTCAAGTAAAAACTCACAATAGAGTAAGGTCAAATCCGATAGGGATTGGTTGGTTGAGCAACTTTAATTGGAGAATTTTTCTAGTTGAGCAAAATAGGAAATGGAATTTATGTTGCAGAATATAAATTAGCGGGAAGCTTAAACTGCAAGAAATTAAATGAACAGAAATTAAACGGCAGATTATAAAGAGTAAAAACTTAAATTGCAAGAAAGTAAACGGGGATGGGGATTGAGCATGAAATTAAGGATCAGAATATAAAGAGAATGGGTAGATCGGATAATGGGGAGCTCATTGGGGTCAGGAGATGTGATAATTCTCCGAATCAAGTTCATTTTCATCTCTTCATCAATCAATGCATTCATTGATCTCCTTGTCAATCTTAGGTGATTAGATCCCAATTCCTTGGCAATCTAATCTCTCTAAGCATGAACAAATTCCCAATTCCTTCATTTAAGTGCTCATGGGAAGTGATGAAGTATCGTCACTGATTATACCACACATATTCATAGATCAAAGTGTTGGTAGGATTACATATCACGATATCCATCCAAACCCCAATCTAATCCAATATGAGAAAGCATTTCTAGAATGATCTCCTCATTCCTCTTCCAAGGTTCAGAGGAGATCCAATTATGAATAGCTTCTTTCCCAAGATAACTATCCAATTGAATAAAGACCGAAAGCTTTCTAGCAAAATCAAAAGAAAAGAAATAAGATGAATGAAAACTAATATTGATCCATTGAATTACACAGAGCTCCCTACCCCAATGAAAGGGGTTTAGTTGTTCATAGCTCTAAGAATAGAAAATGGAATTGAAAAATACATTGTAGAGGTGAAATTACAGAAAAAATGGAAATTGGCAGAGTTTCCAGATGAATCTCCGTCCAAGTGATCCGAAAAAAATCCCCAAAAAAAGTCCCCCCTAAACTTGAATTCTAAGCTATTTATACACTTTCTTTCATTCATTCTTCAGTCTCTGAATTGGGCTTTTGGCCTTAACTGAATTGGGTTGAAGTTGCTCTAATGGGTTTCCTTGCTGTTGAGAAGAGCTCTGCTTTGAATGTGCCATGTCTTGATGCTTCACGTTGGAGTCCACGTTTGATGGCCAATGTTGAATCAAACGTTTCTTTTAAAATTCAGTTCTGTTTGCTGTCATCAACGTCTGACTCAACGTTGGAGTGCCAGCATTCTTCTATCCATGCGTACGCGTGCCTTGCGCATCCGCGCACTCGGGGTAAAAATGCTCATCCACGCGTGCGCGTGATGTACACGTGCGCGTGGATGCAAAAATCCTAATTTCCAGTTTTCAAAGATTTTAGAAGAACGTTGCCATCAGCGTTGGACTGGCAACGTTCCCTCCAACGTTGTCTGATCCACGCGTACGCGTGCGCGTGGATGCTCGAAAGCTAACTTGCGCGTTCGCACCAAGGATGCGTGTGCGTTGTTACGCGTTTTCAAAATCACAATTTTGAGCTCAGAATCGCGCATGTTGGCCACTACGTTGGAGGTAGCGTTGTTGGTCCAACGTTACCCATTCATGCGTACGCATCAGCTGTGCATGCGTGTGGATTGTTAGAATTCCCAATCCACACGTGCGCATATAGCACGCGTGCATGTTGCTACAAATTTTCAAAATCTCGAGAAAGCACATTTTATTACGACGTTGGGGGTAGCTGATGAGCGGATAATTTATACGCTTTTTGGCATTATTTTTAGGTAGTTTTTAGTAGGATCTAGCCACTCTTAGGGATGTTTTCATTAGTTTTTATGTAAAATTCACTTTTCTGGACTTTACTATGAGTTTGTGTGTATTTTTGTGATTTCAGGAGTTTTCTGGCTGAAATTGAGGGACCTGAGCAAAACTCTGATAAGAAGGCTGACAAAGGACTGCTGATGCTGTTGGATTCTGACCTCACTGCACTCAAAATGGATTTTCTAGAGTTACAGAACTCCAAATGGCGCGCTCTCAATGGCGTTGGAAAGTAAACATCCAGAGCTTTCCAGCAATATATAATAGTCTATACTTTTTTCGAGATTTGATGATGTAAACTGGCGCTCAACACCAGTTCCATGCTGCATTCTGGAGTCAAACGCCAGAAACACGTCACGAACCAGAGTTGAACGCAAAAAACACGTTACAACTTGGCGTTCAACTCCAAGATAAGGCTCAGCTCGTATAAAGATCAAGCTCAGCCCAAGCACACACCAAGTGGGCCCCGGAAGTGGATTTCTGCATCAATTACTTACTTCTGTAAACGCTAGTAGCTAGTCTAGTATAAATAGGACTTTTTACTATTGTATTAAATATCTTTGGTCTCAGTTTTATTTTATTATTCATCTGAGGAGACTATTGATCACATTTTGGGGGCTGGCCATTCAGCCATGCCTGAACCTTCATCACTTATGTATTTTTAACGGTGGAGTTTCTACACACCATAGATTAAGGGTGTGGAGCTCTGCTGTACCTCAAGTTTCAATGCAATTACTACTATTTTCTATTCAATTCCGCTTGTTCTTATTCTAAGATATTCATTGCACTTCAACATGATGAATGTGATGATCCGTGACACTCATCATCATTCTCACCTATGAACGCGTGACTGACAACCACTTCCGTTCTACCTTAGACCGGGCGCATATCTCTTGGATTCCTTAATCAGAATATTCGTGGTATAAGCTAGAATTGATGGCGGCATTCATGGGAATTCGGAAAGTCTAACATTGTCTGTGGTATTCCGAGTAGGATTCCGGGATTGAATGACTGTGACGTGCTTCAAACTCGCGATTGTTGGGCGTGATGACAAACGCAAAAGAATCAAGGGATTCTATTCCAACATGATCGAGAACCAACAGATGATTAGCCGTGCTGTGACAGAGCATTTGGACCATTTTCACTGAGAGGATGGGATGTAGCCATTGACAACAGTGATGCTCTACATACAGCTTGCCATGGAAAGGAGTAAGAAGGATTGGATGAAAGCAGTAAGAAAGCAGAGATTCAGAAGGAACACAGCACCTCCATGCATTTATCTGAAATTCCCACCATTGAATTACATGAGTAACTCTATCTTTATTTTCTGTTTTATTTATTTACTATTCAAAAACTCCATAACATTTATTATCCGCCTAATTGAGATTTACAAGATGACCATAGCTTGCTTCATATCAACAATCTCCGTGGGATCGACCCTTACTCACGTAAGGTATTACTTGGATGACCCAGTGCACTTGCTGGTTAGTTGTGCGGAGTTGTGACTAAGTGTGATTCACATTTGAGAGCGCTACCAAGTCTTTGGAGCCATTGTTGATGATCACAATTTCGTGCACTAGTAGCGTTGGCTTGCCAACGTTGCCTCCATCGTGTGTATCAGCAAATTATGCAGAGTATCGCTCTGTCCCCCTTTTCAACGTTGGAGGCAACGTTGGTGGCCAGTTGGCCACCAACGTTGCTTCTTCTTCCTCCTCTTCATGACCCTTCTTCAACCTCCTTCCTTGCATTTCGTTACCTATCATCAACCAATATAGGCATCAAAGCCTTGCTAAATCTATGAGAATTATCATCCTTCTTAGCTTCCAAGTAATTATAGCATAATTCTCATGAAATTGCATCAAATTAATCATGATTGGATGAATCTAAGAATATATGAATTTCTAACCCAATTGCTTACTTATAATGCAAGAAAGTGCATAAAACCTATTAAAAACAAAGAAAAAGGCTAGTGAAACTAGCTTAAGATGCCTTGGCATCACAACACCAAACTTAAATCTTGCTTGTCCCCAAGCAAGCACTGAATTGAGAAAAATGAATTAAACAGAAAGTAATGTCCATGTCAACAAGTTATTAACATTAATTCATGGGATTTTATGCAGAGAATGTTGCAGCTCACTTTTATTGATCTTTAGGTAGAAAATTTCTCTTTTAAGCATCAACTAATATACAATTATGACCTCTTATTATTCACTTATCCTTGGGAGTTGCTTTTCTTCATTTTTCTTTCTCTGTGAGCTTATTTCTCAGTTGTAGCTTAGTGTCATGTGTTGTAGCAGCTTCTTAGCTTATTTTCACTCAACACATCTCTACTACAGACACTTTGCTCACAATTCTTCTTAAGACATTGGTGCCCAACACCTCTTTGGGTTACTAAATGCCTTGTAACTAGGTTACTCTTGAAAATTCTTTGGGTTACTAAATGCCTTGTAACTAGGTTGCTCTTGATAATGGACTTTTGGTTGATAATCCCGAGTTAGTTAACCCAAGTTACCAAGTGTTAAGGCACTCCATAGAACCTATCATCCAAGCAGATCTTAGTACAGAGACACCACATGCATATATCTTAAGATCCAAGCTATTGGTGTCTAGCCTTATTATTTGTTTTCTTCTATTTTTGTTGCCACTTTTGGCTTTTGTTTTTTCTTCCTTTTTTATTTGTTTTTCTTTCATCCAAGGACTTTTATTTCCTAAGATTCATAGATAGTATCTTAGTTCTCACTAAAGAGGGACATCCTACCTTTTTATTCATTATAAGTGAGCTACTGAAAAATCAGACATATATACCACCACTTAATCTTTATTCTCTTACTTGTCAAATGAGACTAATTCACCTTTGTTCAAACATTTTCTTTATTTAATTGAAATAGGAGACAAGCATACATTCAAGCAAGTGAAAGTGCAACACACATCTAGGCTAGCAGATTTATGGCAAAAATTAAACACACAAAATGTAAGATGACTTAAAATAGGAATGAACTATCAACTAAAGTAGACATATTCTTTGAATATGATAAACAAGGAGCAAGTCTACCTTTCATTCTTGATCTTGTTTATCCTTCTTCTTCTTCTCTCCTGCTTGTTCACTAATTTCTCCCTTGCCTTTTCTTTTTAACTTTTTCCAGAATCTAGCTTTCTTCATTGTCTTCTCCACTCTGTCTTCAAGGCGTATTGCTCTGTCTATCTCCAGCTCACCTCTTTCCTTAAAGTATTGATCATAATTTGGAAATGCTGGGTTCAGACCAGGTAGATGTTCCGCCACATAGTTGAGCTTGGTTTGAGCATTCATGTTATAATTAGCTTGACTTTTATATCTTGCATTTTGTAGAGTTGCGAATTCCTGGAAAGCTCTCATATGATCAACTTGATTCTAGACCAGCTGGTTGAAAGATTGTTGAAATTGTGAAGATTGTTCTCTTTGCATAACCAGAAATCTGGACTTAAAATCTCTCTGCTGGCTCATCATTCTCAACTGAAGCTCCTCTTATCTCTCTTGAGCTCTCATATACTGTGAATGGTACTCTTCCTATTTTTCTTGAACTCTTGCATACTGTTCGGATAGCCTTTCAATGGCTTCTTGCATTCTGCTCATATCCAGGTTGGCTTGTGCTGGGAGTTGTTGCTCTTCTTCTTGTTCTTCTTCCTGTTGTGCTCCTTCTTGTGGTTCCTCTCTCTTTCGCCTTCTTTGTGGTCTTCGCCGTTGTTGGGCTATAGTAACATTCATCATCATTTCTAGGGTCATAGGCATGCCTAGATTCAGCCAGATTGGGTTTGCATCATCCAGTGGTACTCTAGCTTTCTTGCATAGTTGTATGATGGTGCTTGGGTAGTGTAGCCAGGCATCAAAAGAATTTTTCTCCGTGATCTTTTGAATGTCATTTGCAACGATCTCGTGGACCTTTATCTCTCCTCCTACCATTATGCAGTGCAACATGATGACCATCTCCTTGTTTACTTCTGAAGTGTTCACTGTGCACAGGATTGATCTCTTTATAAGCTCATACCATCCTTTTACTTCTGGGATAAGATTTCCCCTTCTTATGTACTTGTGCCTTCCATGGTTGTCCCTCACCCAGTCAGCATTGACCACACAAATATCACTAAAATTTTCATCATAATCCGGGTTGTCATTTAGTCTTTCTTGGTACCCAAGCTCATCAAAATGTGCTCTCCTTAGTCCTAAGACCTTCATGATGGTCTTCAGACTAAAGTCTACCTCCACACCCCTTACAAAATTCTTGTAAGTTGGGGCAATAATTGTATCTAGCCTTGCAGCGTTAGCATAAAATTTCCTTATCATATTGGCGTTGATCCTGGTGATTGGTGAGATAAGTTCCTCCCATTTTCTCTTTCTGATCTTGGCTCTTATTTCTGGACATCCATCGTCAGGTAGCTGGAAAGGAACCTCTGTAAATATTCCTTTTTTGGCCATCCACCCAAATTGTATTTGGTGGAACCGTGATCTGAACTTCCACTGATCATAAGTGCTTTCGCTTTCTTCTACAACAGGTTCCTTTCCTTTCCTTCTTTTGTTACTGGAAGAAGATGTCATACTTTTCTTGATAGTCACCCGAATAGAGGTTGAAGGTTTATGAAGAGGGACAATTAGTGTGATACACTCTTGATGAAAAGGTGGGTTGAAGGCAAGATAATGTTGTGGAGGTAAGTGAACAAGAGTGATTTGTTGCACAAGAACAACGGTTGTTGGGTCTTTGGTTTTAGAGAAGCAAGAGCTGAATTTTTAGAGTACAAGAAGTATGAAAACTTTAGTTCAGAGGCATGGTTCAAATGAAGCCATTTATAGCAAGCTTTAATGAAGAATGGATGGTTAGGATTCTTTGGAAAAGGTTATGAATGAAGGGTGTGCATGCATGGTTGAACGAAGACAAAGATTGCCTCTTCATTGGGCATATATCTTCGGTCTTCTTGGTACCTCTTCCCAAGGTGTGCAGATTTTTATTCCCAAGAAGCACCGTTCCAAGCCATGTGACCTACCCTTTTGTCCTCATGCTATCTTTACCATTTATTGCCTTGTCCTTTTCATTGAATTATTCTTCATACCTATCCATCACAACAAGGAAAAGAAAGTGAATATAAACAAGTGGTGGTAAGCACATAACAATTAATACTTAAGGCTAAAATTTTGACTAGCACTCCTTATGATTGTTCAACTAACCGTGACTCTCTTTGGGCTTTTATATAGTTTTGGATGACACCAAACTTAATGTTTGGCTATATGATTCAAAGGGTCGCTTCCTCCAAGTAATATCATTTAGATCTCAACGGAATTATTGTCACATTGGTTGAACCATCATGAGAAACACTTTATTTTCCTATTCTTAAACATGAACTAAAAGAAATTAATAACATGGTTGCACTTTCATGAATTTCAAGACTCAAAAGAAATTTGACTCTAATGATTTGTCCTTACAATATAGAAAACCACACTTAATATTTGGCTATATATTCTAAGAACACACTTATGCACATGTCACAATGGCAATATGATCATTATCCTTAAAAGCATTTTAGTGTGCCTGTAAACACACCAAACTTAGAGTTGAATCATATGCTTCAAAATGTCATGGATATTTGTCAAATTTGTTTATGAAAGCTTGAATTTATGTTAGAGCAACCATTGTTATTCAGACTGAAGCTTTAAAATCAATAAAACTAAATCATGGGCTGCCTCCCATGGAGTGCTTCTTTAGCGTCATTAGCTTGACGATTGTTCTTTGTCAGGGTGGATTGTAGTGCCTTATGTCATCTCCTTGCACAGTGAAGCTTTCTTCACTTGATTCTTTGATGATCTTTACATGTTCCAAGGAAAGTACCTTTCTGGTAGTGAACACCTAAGGTAACTGATATGGAATGGTTGGAAGATTGGGAGGGGTTGATAGATGGTAGGCTAATATCACCATGTCTCCAGGGGAAAAAGCTTCTGTAGGGATTTTCTTATTTCTCCATCCCCTTGGCGATTTTTTTCTTACTCTTCTCTCTTCTTCCAGTGTTGCTCCATTGACTTTTGTAATTGGGAAGTCCTTGTTAACTGCTCCTTTTGATTCTTGTGGCTTCAGCTCTTCCTTGAGTTCCTTCGGTTGCTGTGTTTCTTGAAGTTCTTGCTTGTTCACCAAGGATTATTTCAAGGGCTCTGTTTCTGGTTCACTGTTGCTTTCTTCCAGGGGCACCTTGCTGTGATCATTCTTCAGCTCCTTGGGCTCTGACTCAGAGTTAGTTGCAGGTTTAAAAAATGGAAAGTGAGATGTTCATTATGTATTCTCAGTATTAACTCTCCTTGCTCCACATCTATGATTGCTCTAGCAGTGTCTAGGAACGATCTTCCCAGGATGATTGGGTGGAGGTGACTTTCCTCCATGTCTAGAACAACAAAGTCAGTGGGGAAAAAGTAATTTCCCACTTTGACCAATACATTCTCAATTACTCCTTCAGTTTGCTCCTGAGTCTTATCGGCCAATTGGATGACTACGTCTGTGGATTTCAGTTCATTGATTTGCAATTTTTTCATGAAAGACAGAGGCATCACATTTATGCTGGCTCCTAAATCACAGAATCCTCTATCAACCCTTGTATTTCCTATGGCACAGGGGATATGAAAGCTCCCTGGATCTATTTTTTTCAAAGGTAGATCCTTCTTGATAAGGGTACTACATTGTTTGTTCATTATCACTGTTTGTCCCCCTTTCAAGGTTCCTTTCTTGGTCAGCAACTCCTTCATGCACTTGATGTAGTTAGGCATCTGTTGGAGAGTTTTGATGAAAGGTATGTTAACACTGAGGGATGCAAACATGTCTAGAAATCTTGAGTATGACTTCACTTTCTCACCACCTCTGAATCTTTGAGGGAATGGTGCTTTTGGCACGTAAGGTTTTAGAATTTCCTTCTTCTGTTGTTCTTTCCCTTGTATTAGTCTATTTCCTTATTCATTTTCCTCCAGAATTTCTTGGGGACTTCCTTGGCCGTGCTCTGTCAACTTGTTGGTCTCTTCCTCCCTACTCTCTTTAATTGCAAGTGTAATTGCCTTACATTCTTTCCATCTCACCTTCTTCATTTCCCCCTTGGATTTTTCTCAGTATCACTGGGAAAGTGATGCGTGAGTATCTTTCTTATCTTTTCCTAGTAAATTTGCACTTAAATTGTTGAGTTTAATCAAGAATTAATTATCTTTTAGCCACTATGGATGCTACTTTGAGTCTTGTGCATTTCTGTTTATTTTAGGTAGCATTCAGCTGGATTTGATGGAGTTTCTGCAGCACAAGAATTAAAGGAGAAAACCAGCAAGGAGCGATGCGTATGCGTACCTGACGCGTGCGCGTGATTTAGAGCTTTCCATGGTGACGCGTGTGCGTGGATGACGCGTACGCGTGACTGACGCGTACGCGTGACTGATGCGTACGCGTGACTAACGCATTGCGCCACGTGCTGAAAATGCTGGGGGCGATTTCTGGGCTGCTTTTGACCCAATTTTCAGCCCAAAAAGCACCTATTAGAGGCTGTAGAGTGAAGGAATCAAGTGGTCCCGATCCATCAATTGAAGACTTGATGATTGTTATAATTAATTTTTATTTAAATTCAAATTTGAGTTTTAAATTAGGAAAAGATATTACTTAATTTTAGAAAATAGATTTTTCTAAAATTAATTAGGATTAGTTATAAAAAGGGATTCCATTAGTTAACTTTTTATCCATCAGATTGGAACTCAGTACATTTTTACCTGAATCCTTATTTTCTCTCTAAACCATGAGCAACTAAACCTCCACTGTTAAGGTTAGGAGCTCTGTCTATTGTATGGATTGATACTATTATTTTTATATTTTAATTCATTTTTTGATTTATATTTCAATAATTGTTTTCGTTCTTTATTTTATGAATTTGGGTGGAATGGAAGTATGACCCATGTTCTAATTGAGTTCTTGTATAACTTGGAAAAGCTCTTTACTTGAACAACAGCTTGAAAACATATTATCCTGAATTTCTAATTGTTTGTATTTAACGGGATACGTGACATATAATCCCCTTATTTTTGGATAATTAGGATTCTTGTGGCATATAAACTGGAATTTGATCATCACCCTTTAATTGGAATTAATTGACCAAGGAATTAGCAGTCAATGAATTTTAAAGGAGACTAGGAAGGTCTAAGGAATTAGGTTCTAGTCACAAATAGTTTGCCATGAATTAAATCTTACATGACTAAAATAATTAATAAGAAAAGTCAATCAGAAAAATAGATAACTTTGAAGCCTTAGCTGTTTCTCCAATATTTTATTTTCAACTTATTTACTTGCGTGCCTGCCTTCTGATATTTTCAACTTAAACCTTTTGTACATCTCAAAACCATTTTTTGCTTGCCTAACTAAGCCAATCACTCAATCATTGTTGCTTGATCCATTGATCCTCATGGGATCGACCCTCACTCACCTGAGGTATTACTTGGTACGACCCGATGCACTTGTCGGTTAGCATGTGGTTGTTAAATCACCGCACCAAGTTTTTGGCACCGTTATCGGGGATTGATAGTGATTAACAACTATTAGTTGTTTGACTGCTTAGATTAGGCGTTTTAGTTTTAATTTTATTTAAATTTTGCTTTATTAATTTCGAAAAAAAATATTTTATCTCTTTACATAGGTTACCTCACTGGGAATTCTCTACACTCTGACGTAGAGATTCCCATCTTTTCTTGTTTTTTGTTTGTTTATGCGCAGGAATGGAGACAAAGAACATCTCTTAGACTTTGATCCTGAACCTGAAAGGACTTTCAGGCGACGTTTACAACAAGCAAGACTTTACAAGGCTGCAGAACCCACTATGGATCCTAATAATGCTAATAATGCCAATGTGGCAAATCCGAATGGGGATGAGCAACAAAGGAGAATGCTTGGTTCTTATTCTGCTCCTACTGCAGATTTTATGGAAAAAGCATTGTGGTGTCTCCTATAGCTGCGAACAACTTTTGAGTTGAAGCCACAACTAGTCACCCTGGTGCAACAAAACTGCCAGTATCATGGTCTTTCCCACGAAGACCCAAATCAATTTATTTCTAATTTTTTGCAGATTTGTGATACTATGAAGACAAATGGAGTGAACCCAGAGGTGTACAAACTCATGCTCTTCCCGTTTACCCTGAGGGATGGAGCAAAGCTACGGCTAGATTCCTGACCCAATGAGAGTTTAGATACTTAAGATAAGGTTGTTACTGAGTTTCTTACTAAATTTTTCCCACCAAAGAAGCTGACTAAGCCTAGGGTGGAGGTTTAGACCTTTAGGCAGAGGGATGGTGAAACTCTTTATGAAGCTTGGGAGAGATACAAGCTACTGACTAGGCAATGCCCTCCGGACATGTTTTCCAAATGAACCCAACTAGATATCTTTTATGAAGGTTTGGGTGAAATGTCCAAGATGTGCTTAGATAATTCTGTAGGTGGTTCATTGCACAAGAAGAAAACACCAGAGGAGACTATTGAGCTTATTAAATTGGTTATTAGTAACCAATATTTATACTCATCTAACAAGAATCCTGTGAACTCTGAGGCTCCTCAGAAGAAGGGTGTCATGGAAGTAGAAACTTTTAATGCTCTTCTTGCTCAGAACAAGCTTATGTCTCAGCAAACAAGTCTACTTACTCAACAGATGTGTGGGATGCATGTCTCAGCTATCAACACCCAAAATCCACCTCAAGAAGCCTCTTATGACATGATAGGTAATTTTGTGCAAAACGATAATTATGATTATGCTCAATTTTCTTCTGAACAGGGCAATTACATGGGGAGTGCTCCGAGAAATCCCAACAATGATCCCTACTCTAAGACCTACAATCAGGGGTAGAGAAATCAGCCAAATTTTGGGTAGAGAGAGCAACCTCAGAGGCCACAAAATTTTAATCATAATTCTCAGGGTGGTTTCAACAGAATAATTTTAATAACCACCAGTTTCAGTCATCTCAGCAAGCAACTTCTCAGCCCCAACAGAATAATGATTTGGAAGCAATGTTGATAAGTTTTAGACAGGAAACCAGAGCATCAATCAAGAACTTAGAGATTCAGATAGGTCAATTAGCCATAAAAGTTAATGAAATTGATCAAAGGACCACTAATAGCTATCACCTTGATAAGTAGACAAGTGGCAAGTATGGAAGCACAAGTTGCTGAGGAGCCAGTTGAAAAAGATTGCAAGGTTATTCAACTGAGAAATGGTAAAGTAGCTGGCTCTGAGGCCAAGGTCAATGAAGACTCAGTTGAAAAAGAAGCTCCAGAGAAGAAGAAGGAAGAAGAAGAGCACGCCCCTCCAAAGCGTGGGAAAAACCCATTCCTAGACTCTCTTGACACTCATCCTACATTGCCAAAGGCTCCTGAGTACAAGCCTAAGATGCCATATCCTCAAAAACATCAAAAGGAGACCAAGGACAAGCAGTTTTCAAAGTTCTTGGAAGTCTTCGAAAAGTTGCAAATCAATATTCCTTTTGCTGAGATTTTGGAACAAATGCCTATCTATGTCAAGTTCATGAAGGAGCTGTTGTCAAAGAAGAAACATTTAAAGGGAGATGAGACAGTAGTCCTGAATAAAAAATGTAGTGCTGTAATTCAGAATAACTTGCCAACGAAGATCTCAGATATAGGGAGCTTTCAAATTCCATGCACCATTGGGAGCATAACCTTTGAGAAAGCCCTATGTGATCTAGGGGCAAGAATAAATCTAATGCCTTTATTTGTGATGAAGAAGCTGCAAATCCAAGAGGCACAACTGGTGCACAAAAATTACACTCACACTATGTAATTCCGCACAACTAACCAGCAAGTGCACTGGGTCGTCCAAGTAATACCTTACGTGAGTAAGGGTCGATCCCACGGAGATTGCCGGCTTGAAGCAAGCTATGATTATCTTATTATTCTGAGTCAAGATGTCAATAATGGTTCTTAGTTTTAATTGTGAAAAGTGAAAGAGCATGAAATGAATACTTGTTACGAAGTAATGGAGAATGGGTTGGAGTTTTGGAGATGTTCTGTCCTTTGAATTTCTGTTTTCCTACTGACTTCTTCTTCCCGCACGCAGGTCTCCTTCCATGGCAAGCTGTATGTTGGTGGATCACCGTTGTCAATGGCTACCAGCCATCCTCTCAGTGAAAAGGGTCCATGTACATGGCTAATCATCTGTTGGTTCTCACTAATGTTGGAATAGGATCCAGTGATCCTTTTGCGTCTGTCACTACGCCCAACGTTCGTGAGTTTGAAGCTCGTTACAGACATCCCCTCCGAGATCCTACTCGGAATACGACAGATAAGGTTTAGACTTTTCGAATCTTAGAAATGCTGCCCATTGGTTCTAGCTTATACACGAAGACTCTGGATTCACGGATTGAATGCTCTGTTATTTGGAGAGGCAGTCAAACTCGTGAGCTAGAAACTCAAGAAATAAACATTCAATCTAAGGTAGAACGGAAGTGGTTGTCAGGAACGCGTTCATAGGTTGAGAATGGTGATGATTGTCACAGATCATCACATTCATCATGTTGAAGTGCGAATGAATATCCTAGAATAGAAACAAGCGAGATTGAATAGAAAATAGAAATACTTACATTAATTCATCGAAACGCTGCAGAGCTCCTCATCCCCAACCATGGGGTTTAGAGACTCATGCCGTCAAAGGTACAATTTCAGATGTAAAATGTCATGAGGTACAAAATAAATCTCTAAAAGTAGTTTTTATACTCAACTAGTAACCTAGGTTTACAAAAAATGAGTAAACTAAGATCGATAGTGCATAAATCCACTTCTGGGGCCCACTTGGTGTGTGCTAGGGCTGAGCATTGAAGCTTTCACGTGCATAGACTATTCTTGGAGTTAAACGCCAATTTGTAACCTGTTTTGGCGTTTAACTCTAGTTTGTAACTTGTTTCTGGCGTTTAACGCCAGAATAGGGCAGAAAGCTGGCGTTGAACGTCAGTTTGCGTCGTCTAAACTTGGGCAATATGCACTATTATATTATGCTGGAATGTCCTGGATGTCTACTTTCCAACGCAATTGAAGGTGCGTCATTTGGACTTCTGTAGCTCCGAAAATTCCATTTCGAGTGCAGGGAGGTCAGAATTCAACAGCATCTGCAATCCTTTTTCAGCCTCTGAATCAGATTTTTGCTCAGGTCCCTCAATTTCAGCCAGAAAATACCTGAAATCACAGAAAAACACACAAACTCAAAGTAAAGTCCAAAAATGTGATTTTTGCATAAAAACTAATAAAAATGTACTAAAAAGTAGCTAGATCCTACTAAAAACTATGTGAAAATACCCCAAAAAGCATATAAAATATCCGCTCATCATAACACCAAACTTAAATTGTTGCTTGTCCCCAAGCAACTAGATAAATAAAATAGGATAGCATGAAGATCAAGAGGCAATCTCAGAGTTTTACATGAAGCTCAATTCTAATTAGATGAGCGGAACTAGTAGCTTTTTGCTTCTGAACAGTTTTGGCATCTCACTTCATCCCTTGAAGTTTAGAATGATTGGCATCCATAGGAACTCAAAATTCAGATAGTGTTATGGATTCTCCTAGTTTAGTATGTTGATTCTTGAACACAGCTACTTTATGAGTCTTAGCCGTGGCCCTAAGCACTTTGTCTTCTTGTATTACCACCAGATACATAAATGCCACAGACACATAACTGGGTGAACCTTTTCAGATTGTGACTCAGCTTTGCTAAAGTCTCCAATTATAGGTGTCCAGAGTTCTTAAGCACACTCTTTTGGATCACGACTTTAACCACTCAGTCTCAAGCTTTTCACTTGGACCAGCATGCCTCAAGCACATGATTAGGGACAGTTGGGTTCAGCCGCTTAGACCTGAATTTTATTCCTTTAGGCCCTCCTATCCATTGATGCTCAAAGCATTGGATCCTTTTTACCCTGCCTTTTAGTTTTAAGGGCTATTGGATTTTTCTTTTTCTTTTTCTTCTCTTTTTTTTGCCATTTTTTTCACTGTTTTTTCTTGCTTCAAGAATCAATTTTAGGATTTTTCAGATTATCAATAACAGTTTTCTTTTTCATCATTCTTTCAAAAGCCAACAATTTTAACATTCATAAACAATAAGATAAAAAATATGCACTGTTTAAGCATTCATTCAGAAGACAAAAAGTGTTGCCACCACATATAAATAATTTGAATTTTTCTTATTAAGAACTCGAAAAATTTGCCTCTTTATTCTAAAAATATTTGCTATTTTATTCATGTCTAACAATGATGAGAAAAATAAATTATAGCTTACTTGGAGATGATAAAAATAAAAATACTAATTACTACTACTCATATGACTCCTAAGATAGATTTCTAATGGCAGAAGTTATCACAGAATTAAGATTAGGACTCAACAACCTTTATTTTGGGAGATGGATGATCCTTCAATTTTTGGGTTATCTGGACCTTCAAGAGAAAGCTTCTGGCGCTTCAACTCCTGTAGTTCACGCCCTTGCTTCTCCTGTTCCTTAAGCAGTTTACAGATCATACTATTTTGATTCTACTATTCTTCCTTAAGTTGATCCATAGTTTCTTGCAGCTTGGTGACAAATGCTTCTAGGTGGGTCTGAGGGATTTCTAGGAGGAACTCCTGCGCCCTCTTCTTGATGAAGTTTTCTTGTACTTGTTTTCCCTCCATTGACTTCTTGGTGATTGGATGTTTGACTGGGATGAACTCATCTACTCCCATCTTCACTCCAGCCTCTTTACATAGCAGAGAAATCATGTTTGGGTAAGCCAATTTGGCGTCCTTGGAGTTCTTATTTGCAATTGTGTAGAGCTCACAAGAAATCAGTTGATGAACGCCATTGTTGATGATCACAATTTCGTCCACCAGCAGTATGGAACGCCCAATGAAATCCAGCCAGCCCCTAACAATTGGTTTGAGATCCCCTCTCTTGAGTTTATTTGGAACACCTTTTGTGCTGGTTGTCCACTTGGTTCCATGGATGCATATGTCCTCTAGAATTTGGCCCAAGCGCTTATCATTCAAATACCATTCTCTTATTAAAGGATTCTGGATCATCTTTTAGTTGAGGTAGCTTAAAGAACTTTCTTATTTTGTTAAGGTGGAAGTAAATCATCTTCCCTCTGACCATGGTTCGAAAGGTATAGAAAGTGGTTCCAGTCATTCTCTGCCTCTCTGTTTGCCACAGATTTAAGTAGAATTCCTGAACCATGTTTCTACCCCACCTTTGTCTCAGGATTAGCTAGAATTTCCCAGCCTCTATTTCGAATTTGCTCTTGGATCTCTGGATATTCGTCTTCTTTTAGATCAAATTTAACTTCCGAGATCACTGACCTTAGACCCATTATTTTGTGGTAATGGTCCGAATGTTCCTTGTTTAAGAACCTCTCTTGATTCCAAAGTGGTCTTGGATTATTCTCTTTCTTGCCTCTTGAAGTGGTTTGTTTTCCCTTAGGAGCCATGATCTCAGTGAGTCTTAGCTTAGTGATCGCACACAACACACCAAACCTAGAGGTTTGCTTGTCCTCAAGTAAAAAAAAGGAAAAGAGAGGAGAAGGAGGAGAGCCAAATTCGAATTGTGGAGGAGAGGGGGTGGCCGAATGTTGATTTAAAATGGAAGGGGTGGTTTGAAAATTTTTGAAAAAGATATGATAGAAGATATGATTTGTAAAAAACATAATTATGATATGCAAAAGTTGTAATTTTAAAATTGAAAAGATAAGAGAGAGTTTTGAAAAAAAAGATAAATCTAAATTTGAAAAGATAGTATGATGAGTTGAAAAAAAAAGATTTGAAAAGATATTAGAAAGATATATGAATTTTGAAAAAGATTTGAAAAGAAATTAAAAAGATATATGCATTATGAAAAAGATTTGAAAAGAAGAAAATATTTTTAGGATTAAGAGTTATTTTTTTGAAATTTGAAATTAAAAGATGAGGATTTGTAACATGCTTATGCAAAAAATTATGGATGAAAACATAAAAAATAAAAAAATTGAGTTTGAAAACAAAACTACCTCCCATCCACGTTCTTGGCGTTAAACGCCCAGAAGTTGCTTGTTTTGGACGTTTAACGCCCATTTGCAGCTTGTTTTGGGCGTTTAACGCCCATTTGCTACTTGTTTTGGGCGTTTAACGCCCAGCCAGGTACCTTGGCTGGTGTTAAATGCCAGAGAGTCTTTATCACTGGGCGTTTTTCTAAACGCCCAGGATGCTGCAGTTCTGGCGTTAAACGCCCAGAATGGCACCCATTCTAGCGTTTAACACCCAGAAAGATATCCTTACTGGCGTTAAATGCCCAGAATGGTACCCATTCTGGCGTTTAACGCCCAAAAGTGCCTCTTACTGGTGTTTTTGTGCCAGTGAGCTTCTTTTCTCTACTATCTGCTTAGAATCCTTCTGTAACTCTGTAAACTCCAATAAATGAGAATTAGTTTTGATGATAATTTATTAAACTCCTATAATTATTATTTAAATATCAAATAAACTATAGTAATGGCTGGGTTGCCTCCCAGCAAGCGCTTCTTTATTGTCTTTAGCTGGACCTTACTGAGCTTTAATCTAGTCTCAGTTTTGAGCATTCTTGCTCAAAATTGCTTTCAAGATAATGTTTGACTCTCTGTCCATTAACAATAAACTTTTTGTCAGAATTAATATCCTGAAGCTCTACATATCCATATGGTGACATGCCTGTAATCATATATGGTCCTCTCCACCGGGATTTTAGTTTCCCAGGGAATAACCTGAGCCTAGAGTTAAACAGTAGAACCTTTTGTCCTAGCTCAAAGACTCTGGATGACAGGTTCTTATCATGCCATCCCTTTGCTTTCTCCTTGTAGATTTTGACATTTTCAAAAGCATTGAGTTTAGGAATCTTTTCTCTCCAGCTAATTTGGCATCAAGGCTTAGGAATCTGGTTGCCCAGTAGGCTTTATGCTTCAGTTCCACGGGCAGGTGACAGGCCTTCCCAAACACAAGATGGTATGGAAAGGTTCCTATAGGAGTCTTGAATGCTGTTCTGTATGCCCATAGAGCATCATCCAAGCTCTTTGCCCAATCCTTTCTACAGGCAATTACAGTCTGTTCCAGGAT
The DNA here is from genome assembly GCF_000817695.3 of Arachis duranensis. Lineage (NCBI taxonomy): Eukaryota > Viridiplantae > Streptophyta > Magnoliopsida > Fabales > Fabaceae > Arachis > Arachis duranensis. Next base: position 42,643,420 of record NC_029773.3, on the reverse strand, counting down.
TCTTTTTAGTTCTCTATTACAAACTTCACCTTACCCATTGGTCTGTGAATGATATGGAGTTGCCACCTTGTGGCTAATTCCATATTTGACCATGGCAGTATAATGCTATTTATTGCAAAAATGAGTGCCTCGATCACTAATTAGTGCTCTAGGGACACCAAATCTGCTAAAGATATGTTTCTGGAGGAACTTCAGTACTTTCTTAGTATCATTAGTGGGTGTTGCAATTGCCTCCACCCATTTAGATACATAGTCTACTGCCACCAGAATGTAAGTGTTTGAGTATGATGGTGGGAAAGGACCCATGAAATCAATACCCCAAACATCAAACAACTCAATCTCTAAGATCCCTTGTTGAGGCATGGCATAACCATGAGGCAGATTACCAGCTCGCTGGCAACTGTCACAGTTACGTACAAACTCTCGGGAGTCTCTATAGGTTGTAGGCCAGTAGAAGCCACATTGGAAGACTTTGGTGGCTATTCGCTCACCTCCGAAATGTCCTCCATATTGTGATCCATGGCAATGCCATAGGATCTTCTGCGCCTCTTTTCTAGGCACGCACCTACGGATTAGTCCGTCTGCGTATCTCTTAAAGAGATATGGTTCATCCCACAAGTAGTACTTCACATCAGAAAGTAGTTTTTTCTTTTGCTGCCTGCTAAACTCCTTGGGAATGAATCTTGCAGCTTTATAGTTTGCAATGTCTGCAAACCATGGCACTTCCTGAATGGCAAAGAGTTGTTCATCCGGAAATGTTTCAGAGATCTCAGTGAAGGAGAGAGACATCCCTTCTACTGGTTCTATCCGGGATAGGTGATCTGTTACTTGATTCTCTGTCCTTTTTCTGTCTCTTATTTCTATATCAAACTCTTGCAGAAGCAACACCCATCTTATGAGCCTGGGTTTTGAATCCTGCTTTGTAAGTAGATATTTAAGAGCAGCATGATCAGTGTACACAATCATTGTTGATCCTACCAAATAGGATTTGAACTTGTCAATGGCATAAACCACTGCAAGCAATACCTTTTCTGTGGTTGTGTAATTTTTTGGTGCATCATTTAGAACACGGCTGGCATAGTAAATAATGTGCAGAAGCTTGTCATGCCTCTGTCCCAATACTGCACCAATAGCATGGTTACTAGCATTATATATTAGTTCAAATGGTAATGTCCAGTCCGGTGCAGAAATGACAGGCGCTGTGACCAGCTTAGCCTTCAGAGTCTCAAAGGCCTACAAACAATCTGTGTCAAAGACAAATGGTGTATCAGCAGCTAGCAGGTTACTCAGAGGTTTTGCGATTTTTGAAAAATCTTTTATAAACATCCTGTAGAATCCTGCATGTCCCAAAAAACTTCTGATTGCCTTAACATTGGTGAGTGGTGGTAATTTTTTGATTACCTCCACCTTAGCTTGATCCACTTCTATGCCTTTGTTCAAAATTTTATGCCCAAGGATAATTCCTTTAGTTACCATAAAGTTTTCCAGTTTAAAACCAGGTTAGTCTCTTGGCATCTTTTTAGAACAAGTGCTAGATGATCAAGACAGGAGCTGAATAAGTCTCCAAATACTGAGAAGTCATCCATGAAGACTTCCAGAAATTTTTCCACCATATCAGAGAAGATAGAGAGCATGCATCTCTGAAAGGTTGCTGGTGCATTACACAGACCAAAGGGCATCCTTCTATAGGCAAATACTCCAGATGGACATGTGAATGATATTTTTTCTTGATCTTGGGAATCTACTACAATTTGGTTGTAGCCTGAGTAGCCATCCAGAAAGCAGTGATAGTCATGACCTCCTAGCCTTTTTGGCATTTGGTCTATGAATGGTAAAGGAAAATGATCCTTTCTGGTGGCTATATTGAGTCTTCTGTAGTCAATACACATACGCCACCCTGTTACTGTTCTTTTAGGAACCAATTCATTTTTTTCATTATAAACCACTGTCATGCCTCCCTTTTTGGGTACAACTTGGACAGGGCTCACCCAGGGGGTATCAGAAATGGGATAAATAATCCCAGCCTCTAGTAATATAGTGACCTCTTTCTGCACCACCTCCTTCATGGCTGGATTCAGCCGCCTTTGTGGTTGAACCACTGGTTTGGCATTAATCTCCAGTAGGATCTTGTGCATGTATCTGGCTGGGCTAATGCCCTTGAGATCACTAATGGACCACCCAAGAGCTATCTTGTGTGTCCTCAGCACCTAAATTAGTGTCTTCTCTTCCTATGGTTCTAAAGTAGAGCTTATGATTACAGGAAAAATTTCACCTTCTCCCAAAAATGCATATTTTAGGGATGGTGGTAGTGGCTTGAGCTCGGGTTTAGGAGGTTTCTCCTCTTCCTAAGGGATTTTCAGAGGTTCTTTTATTTCCTTTGCTTCTTTCAGATCAGGCTGAACATCTTTAAAGATATTCTCTAGCTCTGATTCGAAACTCTCAGCCATACTGATCTCCTATAACAGGGAGTCAATAATATCAACACGCATGCAGTCTTTTAATGTGTCTAGGTACTTCATTGCTTCAATAGCATTCAGCCTAAACTCATCCTCATTGACTCTCAGGGTTACTTCCCCTTTTTGGATGTCAATGAAGGTTTGTCCAGTTGCTAGGAAAGGTCTTCCTAGAATGAGAGTTACACTCTTGTGCTCCTCCATTTCCAGCAGTACAAAGTCAGTGGGAAAGGTGAATGGCCCAACTGTGACAATCATGTCTTCAATCATGCCTGATGGGTATTTAATGGAGCCATCAGCAAGTTGAAGACATATCTTGGTTGGTTTTACCTCTTCAGTCAAGCCAAACTTTCTGATAGTGGATGCAGGAATTAGTTGATACTTGCCCCAAGATCACATAAAGCTGTCTTAGTACAGGTACCCTCTAATGTGCATGGTATCATAAAGCTGCCATGATCCTTAAGCTTCTCTGGTAAGCTCTTTAAAATGATTGCACTGCATTCTTTAGTAAGGATAACTTTTTCAGTTTCTCTCCAATCCTTCTTATGACTTAAGATCTCTTTCATGAACTTAGCATAAGAGGGTATTTGCTCAAGTGCCTCTGCAAATGGAATCTTGATTTCAAGAGTCCTAAGATAGTCTGCAAAGCGGGCAAATTGTTTATCCTGTTCCGCTTGGCGAAGTTTTTGAGGATAAGGTATTTTGGCTTTGTATTCTTCAACCTTAGTCGCTGCAGGTTTATTTCCTACAGAGGTAGGTTGAGAAGCCTTCTTGAGGGAGTTATTATCAGCACTTGCAAGTGTCTGACCCCTCATAGGCGTTTGAACGCCAGGATTGGCGTTTAAAGGGGCTGGATTGGCGTTTAACGCCAGATTCCCTCCCTTTTTTGGCGTTTGAACGCCAGAACTAGGCGTCCACTGGGCGTTTAACGCCAGTTTTTCACCCTTTTCTGGTGTTTAAACGCCAGAATCATTCCTTTCTAGGCTCTTACTGTCCTCAGAGAGATTTTAGGTAGTAGTCTGCTCATCCTCTATTATTTGTTCTTTTCTTGGCTTTCTACTGCTTTGAGCTGAGGTATTCAATGTTTTTCCACTCCTTAATTGAAATGCTTGGCACTCTTCTGTTATCTATTTTGATAACTGCTATCTTGTCTGGTCAAGTTCTGCTTCCATGTTCCTGTTAGCATCCTTAGTGTCTTGTAACATCTCTTTAAATTTTTCCAATTGTTCTGTTAGATAACATAAATTCTGATTGATTTCAGTAACTTGTTCTAGAGGACTAAGTTCAATGGACACTGCCTTAGCCTCTTCTTTTATGGAGGACTCACTACTTAAGTACAGATGCTGATTTCGAGCAACTGTATCAATAAGCTCTTGAGCCTCTTCAATTGTTTTTCTCATGTGTATAGATCCACCAGCTGAGTGGTCTAGAGATATCTGAGCTTTTGCTGTAAGCCTGTAGTAGAAGATGTCTAACTACACCCATTCTGAAAATATTTCAGAGGGGCATTTCCTTAGCATTTTTCTGTACCTCTCCCAGGCATTGTAAAGGGATTCATTATCCTCTTGTTTAAAGCCTTGGATCCAGCCTTAGCTGTGTCATCCTCTTAGGAGGGAAATATTGATTCAGAAATTTGTCTGACAACTATTTCCATGTTCTTATGCTAGCCTTAGGTTGGTTATTTAACCACCTCTTAGCTTGGTCTTTTATAGCAAATGGAAACAGTAATAATCTGTAGACATCCTGATCTACTTCCTTATCATGTACTGTGTCAGCAATTTGTAAGAATTGTGCCAGAAACTCAGTAGGTTCTTCCTGTGGAAGACTGAAATATTGGCAATTTTGCTGCACCATGATAATGAGTTGAGGATTCAACTCAAAATTACTGACTCTGATGGAGGGTATACAGATACTATTCCCATATAAAGTAGTAGTGGGGTTAGCATATGACCCTAGAGTCCTTCTGGATTGTTCATTTCCACTCAGGTCCATGATAGAGAAAAGAAAATGATGTGGATTTATTTTATTATATTTGTTTATTAAGAATTTTTTTTGAAATAATAAAATAAAATAAAATAAAAAACTAAAATAAATAAATAAATAAATAAATAAAGAATTGAAAATATTTTATGAGGATTTTCGAAAAAGTGAGGAGAGAGAAAGTGGTTAGGATGTTTTTGAAAATGATATGATTTTAAAAATCTTAAAAGGATATGATTTGAAAAATTTTGACCAAGTCAACCCAAGGGATTCGAAAATTATGAGCAATTAAAGAAAAATATATTTTTTGATTTTTGAATTTATTATGAAAGAGAAAAACATACAAAAGACACAAGACTTAAAATTTTTAGATCCAATGCTCCTTGTTTTCGAAAATTTTGGAGGGAAAATACCAAGGCACACCAAACTTAAAAATTTTAAGATCAAAACACAAAGAAAACTCAAGAACACTTTGAAGACTCACAAGAACAACAAGAACAAAAGAAAGAACACTAAACTTAAAATTTTTAGAAAACCAAAATAAAATTTTGAAAACTAAAGAAAAATTAACAAGAGAACACCAAACTTAAAATTTGGCACAAGATTTAAACAAAGAAAATTTATTTTTTAAAAAAATAGATTTTAGAAAGGAAGACTCAAATGCGAAACTATTCCTAAGAAAATAGACACATTCAACAAATGCAGGGATTAAACAGATAAAAAAAATTATTTTTTTTAGATGACAAAAACACAAAGGACACCAAACTTAAAACATGCAACTAGACTCAAACAAAAGACTCAAAGAAAAATTAAAAACTAATGAAGAAAAATAATATTTTTTTGAAAGATTTTTAAAAGGAATAATAAAAGATGCAATCCTAGTGACTCTAAACCAAAAAGATAATTTTTTTTCCTAATCTAAGTAACAAAATAAACCGTCAGTTGTTCAAACTCGAACAATCCCCGGCAACGGCGCCAAAAACTTGGTGCACAAAAATTACACTCACAATATGTAATTTCGCACAACTAACCAGCAAGTATGCTGGGTCGTCCAAGTAATACCTTACGTGAGTAAGGGTCGATCCCACGGAGATTGCTGGCTTGAAGCAAGCTATGGTTATCTTATTATTCTGAGTCAAGATGTCAATAATGGTTCTTAGTTTTAATTGTGAAAAGTGAAAGAGCATGAAATGAATACTTGTTACGAAGTAATGGAGAATGGGTTGGAGTTTTGGAGATGTTCTGTCCTTTGAATTTCTGCTTTCCTACTGTCTTCTTCTTCCCGCACGCAGGTCTCCTTCCATGGCAAGCTGTATGTTGGTGGATCACCGTTGTCAATGGCTACCAGCCATCCTCTCAGTGAAAAGGGTCCATGTACATGGCTAATCATCTGTTGGTTCTCACTAATGTTGGAATAGGATCCAGTGATCCTTTTGCGTCTGTCACTACGCCTAACGTTCGTGAGTTTGAAGCTCATTACAGACATCTCCTCCCAGATCCTACTCGGAATACTACAGATAAGGTTTAGACTTTCCGGATCTCAGGAATGCTGCCCATTGGTTCTAGCTTATACCACGAAGACTTTGGACTCACGGATTGAACGCTCTGTTGCCAAGAGAGGCAGTCAAACTGGTGAGCCAAAAACCCAAGAGATAAACATTTAATCTAAGGTAGAATGGAAATGGTTGTCAGGCACATATTCATAGGTTGAGAATGGTGATGATTGTCACGGATAATCACATTCATCATGTTGAAGTGCGAATGAATATCTTAGAATAGAAATAAGCGAGATTGAATAGAAAACAGAAATACTTGCATTAATTCATCGAGACGCTGCAGAGCTCCTCACCCCCAACCATGGGGTTTAAAGACTCATGCCGTCAAAGGTACAATTTCAGATGTAAAATGTCATGAGGTACAAAATAAATCTCTAAAAGTAGTTTTTATACTCAACTAGTAAGCTAGGTTTACATAAAATGAGTAAACTAAGATAGATAGTGCAGAAATCCACTTCTGGGGCCCACTTGGTGCGTGATGGGGCTGAGCATTGAAGCTTTCACGTGCATAGGCTATTCTTGGAGTTAAACGCCAGTTTGTAACATGTTTTTGGGGTTTAACTCTGTTTTGTAACTTCTTTCTGGCGTTTAACACCGGAATAGGGCAGAAATCTGGCGTTGAACGCCAGTTTGCATCGTCTAAACTTGGGCAAAGTATCAACTATTAAATATTGCTGGAAAGCCCTGGATGTCTACTTTCCAACGCAATTAAGACCACACCATTTGGACTTCTGTAGCTCCAAAAATTCCATTTCAAGTGCAGGGAGGTCAGAATCCAACAGCATCTGTAGTCCTTTTTCAGCCTCTGAATCAGATTTTTGCTCAGGTCCTTCAATTTCAGCCAGAAAATACCTGAAATCACAGAAAAATACACAAACTCATAGTAAAGTCCAGAAATGTGATTTTTGCATAAAAACGAATAAAAATGTACTAAAAAGTAGCTATATCCTACTAAAAACTATGTGAAAACACTCTCAAAAAGTGTATAAAATATCCGCTTATCAACAACCCACAAAGATAGCATTACAGATGACAGACAAATCTATGAAGCCTGCATGTGGATTAGTGGAGAATATCTTGGTCAAAGTGGGTAAGTTCTTCCTCCCAGCAGACTTTGTGATTCTTGACACGGGGGAAGATGAGAATGCCTCTATAATTCTAGGAAGACCATTCCTAGCCACTGGAAGAGCTCTGATTGATGTAAAAGTGGGCAAATTAGTGCTTAGAGTGCATGATGAGCAAATAGTCTTCCATGTTTTCAAAGATGTACATTCAACAGGTGAAGAAGAGAGGTGCGTGCAGAGTGAGCTTATTGATCCAACCCTTCAAAAACCCCTTGATGATACACAGCAGAATTTGCAGCTCAAACCTCCTTTGGCAACAATCAATAAAATTCCTCCTAACATCAAACCTAAGTTTGGTGTTAGGAATGCATCATCTACCAAGGAGAAGGTTCCCAAAAAGAAGAAAGTACCCAAAGGATGGAGAAACAAAAATATCCCCCACTGAAGGTTTCTCCCCAGGAATAAAGGTGGTGTTGACCAGCAATCCAGCATAGGTTTATACAGTAATCAGAATCCTCTCTCTCACTACAAGAAAAATGGCCTATTGCCAACTTTTTTTTGCCACGCTTTAAAAGCATGGCCAAAAGTGGTCAATAGCCACGCTTTTGTGAGGGTAGCAATTGAATAGAGATTTGGCCACATTTTTCTTGCCATGCTTCAAAAACGTGGCGAAAAGGGTCAACAACCATGCTTTTGAAGGGTGGCCATTTATTAGAGAAATGGCCACATTTTTTTCTGCCACGCTTCAAAAGCGTGGCCATAGAGAGAAAGAGGTATGTTTTAAAAGCGTGGCCCCTAGAAGAGCTTCTCCCATTCCCTTCGCCTTCGAAACCACTTCCATACCATAATCGTGTCACAATCTTCTTCATCTTCTTAATCTTCATCTTCGTCTTCATACTCTTCTTCTCTTTCTTGTTCTTCTTCCATTCTTTCTTTTGGATCTCTCTGTGCATACGTTCAAAGCCAACAAATTAATTTTTGAGCTACACCAAACATGGGCGACGGCAAGGTGAATCTCCCCGACGATCTCTTCTCCTCCAAGCCCTCCGATTCCAAAGGTATGATCGATTTTCCGCTTCCAACGCTTCTATTTTTTATTTTCTCGATTTTTTATTTTATTTTAGGGCTTTCCCTTTCCATTTTCATTTTTCTCTAAATCGCTTTCAAATGCTTGCTTCTCATTTCGTTTTTGCAATAATTGTTTGCTTTCTCTCTGTCTTGATCCATTTAATCTCAATCCCTAATTCGTTCTCTCTGTCAATCGCATGCTCAACACGCATGTTCCTTCTTGGTTAATTGAAAATGGATACCTAATTTTGAATGTTGTTTTGTGTGATCTTAGCTTTTGAATTTTGATATTTTAGCTGTTATATTTTTTTACAATCCCTAAACTGTAGCCTACTTTTTTTTCTTGCCCTAAGAAAATCTTTTCTATATATGAATTCGGTAGCTTCATTAGCTAATTTTTACAATCCCTATTTTACTGTGCACCCACCCTCCGCCACTACCGTGATCCCAGCACCCACCTTGTTTTACTGTTGTTGTTTGGAATGAATTTGTCTTTCCTCTGAATATTACTACTGGTATGCAAGGAGCTAGTAAGGCAATGGCAGCCATGAATAAGGTAGCACCTTCAATTTTATATTTTTAAGTGTTTCTTATCCTTACATAACATATATTTGTTCCTTTTTCTTTTTCTTTTCTGGATTGGACCATGATATTGTATCAGCATTCTGTTTGGTTTTACTCAGTGTAAAGGATGGTAAGGTTAAATTAAATATTTGTTAGTTTATAAAGAGCAAGCATTTAAAATAGGGGACTTGCTATCTATATGGATTATTTTCATTTTGTATGTGTACAATTTTATAGTAGTAACATAGCAATTAAATAAGGAAATATAGATTGGAGGGAACCCTATAGTCTATAGGCAACTCTTACCACTACTACTATATGTATTATGTTTTCTCATTTGATTTCAACTTCTCTTTTTGTATTTAGCACTTATTGCTACGAAGAGACCTAGAAGATCCAGAAATTATGCTATGTTTAACTGTAATACTGCACTCTATTGTTTCTATGCTCTCACCAATAATTGATTGATCATGCTCTCACCAATATTTCTGTTTGATTAATCTGGTTTAGCTCATTATGTTTAGCTTGTTTAGTTCAACTAATTTAGTTTAGTTGAATTAGGTGGTTAATTAGAGAATCTGGACTGTTATATGAACTGCAATGATTTTAGTTTGTGGAAGTCTATGTAGTTCTTCAAGAGTGCCTTGAAATGAGAAAAAGATATGTTTTTAAAGAAGCGGTTGCTCCATGGGACAAAGAAGTTATATCTGACCCCAGTACTCCAAAGCCTAACCCACAACCATTCTTTTATGCACTTGAAGGAAAGTCTATTGTGAGTTTTTATGAATTTATTTTATACTTTTCCATCATCGAAGAGGTAGATATCCCAATTTTATCTTCTGTGATTAAATGAATGTTAATTTGTTTTGTAATGCAGCATTACTTTGAAATGCAAGATGGGGTTATTCACGTATATCCAAATAAAGACTGTAAGTAATTAGTATTACACTAAGTTTCTTGTAGTGTCTGATTTGAACTGCAGAATATAGGGAGCAGTTTTATTTAACAAGTTTCAATTTTTTGTTCATTGCATCTGACATATTTTTAAGTGTCCCTGTCCTATTTCACTGACTATTGTTTTCTCTCAGATCTATACTGCAGCTGTATCAGCAAAAAATGGAAATGGTATGTCCGTATTTATTGTTTTTTTCCCCCATCTGGTTTTTTGGTGTTGGGCAAGAGGGATTGCAGGTTTTGGTCTCTAGTTACTGCTTTCTCATTAATTGATATTTTTACAAATGTTGGTTGGGGTCTTCAAGAGGGCCACCTCCATAAGCACAATTGTTCTGAACCAAGGTGATTAGTTGAGGCTTCAACTCAAAGTCATTTTCCTGAACATTTGGGGTGAGGATGCAGCTTCCATAATGTCTGTGATTGGGGATAGTGTAAGAGGCCAACACCCTTCTTGCAGGCTGGGTATTGTTGCTCAGTCCCTCTTCACACACCTCAGCCTCCATGACTTGCAAAAAATCACAAACAAACCAAATAAAACATGGACATTCTAATGCTAGAATGTGGTTAGTGGGTTAGGTGACACAATGTGTCAAATAGTTAATGTGCTTAGTAAAAATAAAGAAAAACAAAGAAAAAGTGCTTAATCTAGACCACCACCTTACTTAATCATTGTCAATCAAATTCAATCCCCGGTAATAGCGCCAAAAACTTGATGTGTGAAAAATGATCCAACACAAAACTCACCGGCAAGTGTACCGGGTCGCATCAAATAGTAATTACTCACATGAGTGAGGTCGATCCCACAGGGATTGAAGGATTGAGCAATTTTAGTTAGGTGGTTGATTTAGTCAAGCGAACAAGAGTTTATTTGAGTGATTGGTATCTGAAAGAAGCTAAATTGCATGAAATTTAAAGGGAGAGGGATAATTAACAAGAATTTAAAGTGCAGAAGAATTAAAAGAGCTGAATCTTAAAGTGCAAGTAATGTAAATTGCAGAAACTTAGATTGCAAGAAACGTAGATAGCTGAAACTTAAAATGAAAGAAATGTAAATGGCTTGAATCATAAAAGGATTTGGGAGTTGGGATTGCAGAAATTAAACAAGAGAAAGTAAAATGGCATTAAACAGAGAAGTAAAGGATGAATTAAAATGCAACAGATCTAAACAGAAAAGAGAAATTACTTAAAAAACCAAACAGAAAGCAAAATGTAGCTTAATTTCAATAGCTAAAGGAAAAGTTGAAGATCTCAGGCATGGAGGAGACTAGAAAACGAGTCTAGATGGATTACAGAAGACGTAGAGATGAAAATAGTAAAGAAAACTTAGATCCAAACCACAATTCTTTGAATTATGCAGAAAAATAAACAAAAAGAGATCTCAAGGTGAAATTGAAACAGAATTTCTTCATTCTCTACCCAAGATTTGAAACAAAGATGAAGAGAGTAGAGGAAAGAACAAGAAGAAGAGAATTCAATTCTCTCCTTAATTCCCAAACCTCAAAAGCTAGAAAATAAAATTGAAAATTCAAAAGCAAGCAAAAAAAAGTGGGTCCTCTCTAACTCAAACTAACTTCTATTTATACACTTCCTATTTTTGGATTTTAGAATTTTGAGTGGGCTTTTTAATTTGGTGAAGAATTGAATTAAATTGGAATTTTGGTTGAATTTTTGGGCTATAGGTCACACTCCCAGGATCAAGCTCGGCTCATGACAAGAGCGGAGCTTTGGTGTTGCTTGTGTGTTGCGCACCAAGCCTTCCCTGGCCGTGTCAAGTGCGCATTCCTTCTTGTGACAAGGGAGTAGCGCTCAGCTCTCGGCAAGAGCTGAGCATGCTCCTTGTCTTTAGTGAGGAACACAGTTCGAGTCCTTGGGAGAGCATTGTGCTGCCCATTTTTCTTGGCATATAAGTAGCGCCTAATGCCTTGCTTCCTTAAGGTGCTTAGTTCGAATCCGAGGGAGTGCAAACAAGCCAATTTTGGCTTGTTTTTCTTGCAAATTAGCACTGCACCCTTCCCCCTTGACCTTGGGTTCAAATCTCATGGCATGCACTAGCAAATTATTTTTCCTTGATTTTTCTTGAGAAGCTCCCGATAAAGCTCTTGGCAAGAGCTGAGCTTTGAAACATTGCCTTGCTCCCTCCTTGCTTGTAGCGCTCGGTTCTCATGGAGAGCGGAGCTTTCCTTTGCTTGGCCTTTGGCCTTAGAGTAGTGCTCCTTGTGAGAGCTCTAGGCTCTTGGCAAGAGCTTTAGGCTCTTGCTCCTTGTTGTGCCACACTTCTTCCCTCCTTTGGCTACACTTTTTGTTTCCTTTGAGCACACTCCTTAAGCCACGCTTTTCTTATTTTCTCTCTTTCTTCACCTATAAGTAATCAAAACAACCAATCAAAGTATCACAAAATTAACAAAGCTCATAATTCATTCAAAAATCAATTAATTATAGCTTAAACCTCATGATTTTGTGTCAAATAAAGGATGGTTGATTGATTCTTCAAAACTATGCAATTTCACTCCAAATTACTTACTTACAATGCAAGAAAGTACAAAAAACCTAATGAAACAAGTCATCATATGCTAGCTTTGCAAGCATTTTTCACTCGTTTTCTAGTCTCCTCCACCCCTGAGATCTTCAACTTTTCCTTTAGCTATTGCAATTAAGCTACATTTTGCTTTCTGTTTGGTTTCTCAAGTAATTTCTCTTTTCTTTTTAGATCTGTTGCATTTTAATTCATCCTTTACTTCTCTGTTTAATGCCATTTTACTTTCTCTTGTTTAATTTCTGCAATCCCATCTCCCAAATCCTTTTATGATTCAAGCCATTTACATTTCTTGCTCTTTAAGTTTCAGCTATCTACGTTTCTTGCAATCTAAGTTTCTGTAATTTACATTACTTGCACTTTAAGATTCAGCTCTTTTAATTCTTTTGCACTTTAAATTCTAGTCAATTATCCCTCTCCCTTTAAATTTCATGCAATTTAGCTTCTGTCAGATACCAATCACTCAAATCAACTCTTGTTCGCTTGACTAAATCAACCACCTAACTAAAATTGCTCAATCCTTCAATCCCTGTGGGATTGACCTCACTCATGTAAGTAATTACTACTTGATGCGACCCAGTACACTTGTCGATGAGTTTTGTGTTGGATCATTTTCCACACATCATACCTATAAAAACTTAACGATGAAAATTAATAAGAAGTAGCAATTTTCTCAATCAAAGAAAGGAAAGGGGCTGGGGTGGGTTCAGTTATAAAACCCTGTTTGTCTAACACCTAGACTACATGTGTCAACTTTCTGTTTCACTTGGGTTTTAGGTTTTTTCAGCACTTAGATTTGTTTTACAAACCAACTGATGCTTTCATGTGCAATATCAAATTCCCTCTTCAGGTGGCTAGCTTTTCATTTGGTGATCATAATTGCCCACCACTTCAACTAATTATCTCTTTCTGTCATAATGCATACTCGTGGTTGAAGTTAGATATTGAGAATGTTGTGGTTGTCCACTGTAAGGCTGGAATGAACAAGGTTGATGATTTCTACTCTTCTATTATTCTTGAAGGTGAGCAGTATCTAAATATTTTCTTCTAAATTTAATGAACCTACTTTACTTTACTCCATTTTTCTTTTTATGCTGCTCAGTTTTATTTATATTTGGTAAGTTAAATGTGCTGACGTTCTTTCCAATTGCTGAGGAGTCAATGGATTACTATAATCAGAAATGATGTGTTGATGGAAAAGGACTTGTTCTGCCCAGTCAGATTGTAAGTTCGACTTTGCTATGTCCTAATTCAGCCAAAAATTGGGGATTCTAGAGTATTACACCCTTGCTTCTTCTTGTCTTATGTCTTACTTTATCTTTTGTAACTTAAACATGTTTTTTGTTCCCTTGTTGATTTTGCTATTTCAGGGAAGCTGTGAAACATTTTGGTCCTGGTCCTGGTGTTCCTCACAGCCATACCAAGCCTTATGTACGATCTAAGGGAAGGAAGTTTGAGAGGGCTAGAGGAAGAAAGAATAACAAAGGACTTAGTGTTTAAGTTTTATTGTTTTTGTATTTTTCTACTGTTTTTGGTTTTGGCCGTATATCTCCCTATCGCCACACTTTAAAAGCGTGGCCGTATCTCTCCCTATCCCCACGCTTTAAAAGCGTGGTTGTATCTCTTGCTATCGCCACGCTTCAAAAGTGTGGCCGTATCTCTACCTATCGCCACGCTTCAATCTCCCACATACGGCCACGCTTTAACGGGTGGCCAGTTGTAAAAAGCATGGCAAAAGAAAAAGCGTGGTGATAGGTCACCAAAAGCGTGGCGATAGAGCAACCGCCACCCTTTCAAAAGCGTGGCGGTAGCTCAAAAAGCGTGGCAAAAAGCTATCGCTACACTTTTTTCAGCTTTTTGCCACGCTTTAAAAGCGTGGCAATAGACGTGTTTTCTTGTAGTGTCTAGAGCATATTGAGCTACGTTATGGAGACACAGGAAAGAAGTTCAAAGTAAGGGGTGAAGAGCTAAGCCTCTATGATCCTCCTTCTTAGAGGAGCTGACCGTCAAGCTAGTGGCGGTAAAAGAGCGCTTGTCGGGAGGCAACCCGATAATTTCGTATTCTTAGTTATTTTTTGTTGTAGTAATTTTCTTACTTATTTGATTTTTATTGAGTTTTTACTATTTTTCTGATCGTGCAACTATCTTAGACCAGGGACCGAGTAATAAAAAAAACGAGCACACAACGCGCAAGCGTCGCTGACGCGTACGCATCATATGTGTGTACGTGAAAAATAAAAAGTGAACAGAAAGTTACGCGGGAGGGGAGCAGGAAGTGTGCCTAGCACACAAATTGGCTCACGCGTACGAGTCCATGACGCGTGCGTGTCATTTGCGATTTTGGCACTCCACGTGTACGCGTCAAGCACGCGCACGCGTGGATGAGTAAAAATGGCGTAAAAGGTGTTTAGCCAGAGAGTTATGCAGGTGTGGGGCTAGAACTATGCTGGACGCACAAACCCCACCACGCAAATGCGTCCTTGATGCGTTCGCGTCGTTTTCCTATCCTGGCCGTCCACGTGTATGCGTCTTATGCGTCACTTGAATTTCGCGCGATCCACGCATACGCGTGCCTCACGCATACGCGTCGCATGTGGTAGGCGAAATTGTTATCTCTTGGCATGGCTCCAAAAACTTGGTGTGCAATACCATGATTCACACATCTCTTCACAGCTTCGCACAGCTGACCAACAAGTGCACTGGGTCGTCCAAGTAATACCTTATGTGAGTAAGGGTCGATCCACGGAGATTGTCAGCTTGAAGCAAGCTATGGTCATCTTGTAAATCTCAGTCAGGTGGATTCAGATGGTTATAGAGTTTTAAAAATTAAAAGATAAATAAACACAAAAGAAAGATAGAGATATTTATGTAATTCATTGGTGAGAATTTCAAATAAGCATATGGAGATGTGTTATTCCTTCTGAACCTCTACTTTCCTATTGTCTTCATTCAATCATTCATACTCCTTTCCATGGCAAGCTGTATGTTGGGGATCACCGTTGTCAATGGCTACCTCCCGTCCTCTCAGTGAAAATGGCCCTCTACAGTTTCTGTACGGCTAATCAACTGTCAGATTGCTCGTCTCGGATGAAAAATACCAGGCATAGCTACCGGATGGCTAATCAGCTGTTGGTTCTCGATCGTGTCAGAATAAGATCCAATGATCCTTTGGCATATGTCACTATGCCCCACAGTCGCGAGTTTGAAGCTCGTCACAGTCATCCATTCCCAAATCCTACTCAGAATACCACAGACAAGATTTAGACTTTTCGGATCTCAGGAATGCTGCCAATTGATTCTAGCCTATACCACAAAGGTTCTAATCTCAGATTCAGATGCCCCATTGTCAGAGGCGAGTCGATGTGAATCATTGATTAGAAACCCAAGAGATACACACGCTAGCTTTCACAGGTAGAACGGAAGTGGTTGTCAGGCACGCGTTCATAAATTGAGAATGGTGATGAGTGTCACGGATCATCACATTCATCATGTTGAAGTGCGAGTGAACATCTTAGAATAAGAATAAGCTTGAATTGAATAGAAGAACAATAGTACTTTGCATTAATACTCGAGGAACAGCAGAGCTTCACACCTTAATCTATGGTGTGCAGAAACTCCACCGTTGAAAATACATAAGTGATGAAGGTCCAGGCATGGCCGAATGGCCAGCCTCTCAAAGTGATCAAAAGATCAAAAGATGATCAAAAAGGTCCAAAGATGTTCCCCAAAAAAGATGTCAATACAATAGTAAAAAGTCTTATTTATACTACACTAGTTACTAGGGTTTATAGAAATAAGTAAATGATGCAAAAATCCACTTCAGGGCCCACTTGGTGTGCGATTGGGCTGAGCATTGAAGCTTTCATGTGTAGAAACTTCTCTTGGAGTTAAACGCCAGCTTTTATGCCAGTTTGGGCGTTTAACTCCAGCTTTTATCCTGTTTCTGGCGTTTAACGCCAGAATAGGACAGGGAGTTGGCGTTTGAATGCCAGTTTACGTTGTCAAAACTCGAGCAAAGTATGGACTATTATATATTTCTGGAAAGCCCAAGATGTCTACTTTCAAAAGCATTTAAGAACGTGCCATTTGGGTTTTTTAATCTCCAAAAAATCCATTTCGAGTGCAGGGAGGTCAGAATCCAACAGCAACTGCAGTCCTTTTTCAGCCTCTGAATCAGATTTTCACTCAGGTCCCTCAATTTTAGCCAGAAAATACCTGAAATCACATAAAAACACACAAACTCATAGTAAAGTCCAGAAATGTGAATTTTGCTTAAAAACTAAACAAAATATACTAAAAAGTAGCTAGATCCTACTAAAAACTACCTAAAAATAATGGCAAAAAGCGTATAAATTATCCGCTCATCACAACACCAAACTTAAATTGTTGCTTGTCCCCAAGCAACTGAAAATCAAATAGGATAAAAAGAAGAGAATATACAATGAATCTTACAATATCAATAAAACTTAGTCCCAATTAGATGAGCGGGGATAGTAGCTTTTTACTTTTGAACAGTTTTGGCATCTCACTTTATCCTTTGAAATTTAGAATGATTGGCATCTATAGGAACTCAGAATTTTGGATAGTGTTATTGATTCTCCTAGTTCAGTATGTTGATTCTTGAACACAGCTACTTTATGAGTCTTGGTCGTGGCCCTAAGCACTTTGTTTTCTAGTATTACCACCAGATACATAAATGCCACAGACATATAATTAGGTGAACCTTTTCAGATTGTGACTTAGCTTTGCTAAAGTCCCTAATTAGAGGTGTCCAGAGTTCTTAAGCACACTCTTTTTGCTTTGGATCACGACTTTAACCACTCAGTCTCAAGCTTTTCACTTGGACCTTCATGCCATAAGCACATGGTTAGGCACAGCTTAATTTTGCCGCTTAGGCCAAGATTTTATTCCTTTGGGCCCTCCTATCCATTAATGCTCAATGCCTTGGATCCTTTTTACCCTTGACTTTTGGTTTAAAGGGCTATTGGCTTTTTCTGCTTGTTTTCTTTTTCTTTTTCTTTCTTTCTCTCTCTTTTTTTCCGCCATTTTTTTCGCTACTTTTTTTCTTTTTCACTGCTTTTTCTTGCTTCAAGAATCAATTTCATGATTTTTCAGATTATCAATAACACTTCTCTTTGTTCATCATTCTTTCAAGAGCCAACAATTTTAACATTCATAAACTTACTATAAAAAATATGCACTGTTCAAGCATTCATTCAGAAAACAAAAAGTATTGCCACCACATCAAAATAATTAAACTAATTTCAAGATAAAATTTGAAATCTAAGTACTTCTTGTTCTTTTGTAATTAGGCACATTTTTCATTTAAGAGAGGTGAATGATTCATGGAATTATTCATAGCTTTAAGGCATAGACGCTAGACACTAATGATCATGTAGTAAAGACACAAACATAGACAAACATAAAGCATCAAATTCGAAAAATAAAAAAATAAGAACAAGGAAATCAAAGAACGGGTCCACCTTAGTGATGGCGGCTAGTTCTTCCTCTTGAAGATCCAATGGAACGCCTGAGCTCCTCTATGTCTCTTCCTTGCCTTTTGTTGCTCATCCCTCATAGCTCTTTGATCTTCTCTAATCTCATGGAGAATGATGGAGTGCTCTTGGTGCTCCACCCTTAGTTGGTCCATGTTGTAACTCAAGCCTTCCAAAGATGTGTTGAGTTGCTCCTAATAGTTATGTGGAGGAAAATGCATCCCATGAGGCATCTCAGGGATTTCTTGATGAGGAATTTCCTCATGCTCTTGTTGAGGTCCATGAGTGGGCTCTCTTGTTTGCTACATCCTTTTTTTTAGTGATGGGCTTGTCCTCTTCAATGAGGATGTCTCCTTCTATGTCAATCCCAGCCGAATTGCATAGGTGACAAATGAGATGAGAAAATGCTAACCTTGCCAAAGTGGAGGACTTGTCAGGCACCTTGTAGAGTTCTAGAGGTATGATCTCATGAACTTCCACTTCCTCCCCAATCATGATACTATGGATCATGATGGCCCGATCCACAGTTACTTCGAATTGGTTGCTAGTAGGAATGATGGAGCATTGGATGAATTCCAACCATCCTCTAGCCACAGGCTTAAGGTCCGGTCTTCTCAATTGAACCGGCTTGTCTCTTGAGTCTCTTTTCCATTGAGCTCCTTCCACACATATGTCCATGAGGACTTGGTCTAACCTTTGATCAAAGTTGACCCTTCTAATGTAAGGGCGTGCATTTTCTTGCATCATTGGCAAGTTGAATGCCAACCTTACATTTTCTGAACTGAAATCTAATGTATTTCCCCCGAACCATTGTAAGCCAATTCTTTGGATTCAGGTTCATACTTTGATCATGGTTTCTAGTGATCCATGCATTGGCATAGAACTCTTAAACTATTAAGATTCTGACTTGTTGAATGGGATTGGTAAGAACTTTCCAACCTCTTCTTTGGATCTCATGTCGGATCTCCGGATACTCATTCTTCTTGAGCATGAAAGAAACCTCAGGGATCACTTTCTTCTAGGCCACAACTTCATAGAAGTGGTCTTGATGGACCTTTGAGATGAATCTTTCCATCTTCCATGACTCGGAGGTGGAAGCTTTTGCCTTCCCTTTCCTCTTTCTAGAGGTTTCTCCGGCCTTAGGTGCCATAAATAGTTATGGAAAAACAAAAAGCAATGCTTTTACCACACCAAACTTAAAAGGTTTGCTCATCCTCGAGCAAAAGAAGAAAGAAAGAAGGGGAAGAAGAAGAAAATGGAGGAGATGGAGGGAGAGATAGGTTCGGTCAAGGGGGTAGGAGAGTGGTTGTAATGTGTGAAAATGAAGGAGTGAAGAGGGATTTATATAGGAGTGGGGGAGGGTTGGGTGCGTGTATTTTGGGTTGGGTTTGGGAGGGAAAGGATTTTGAATTTTGGAGGTAGGTGGGGTTTTTGGGGAAGAGATATGGAGGTGATTGGTGAGGGGTATTTGGGGTAGAGAGATGGAGGTGATTGGTGAATGGTATTTGAGAAAAAGTGTTATGAAAAGGTGTGTGAGAGAGAGAATGAGTTGAGGTTGGTGGGGATCCTGTGGGGTCCACAGATCCTGAAGGATCAAGGATTTCTCATCCCTGCTCCATTTAGGCGTGCAAAACACCCTTAGAGTGCAATTCTGGCGTTTAACGCCAGACTGCTGCCTGTTTCTAGTGTTGAACACCAGCTTTTATACCTTTTCTGGCGTTTAACGCCAAGCTGTAGCCTGTTTCTGGCGTTAAACGCCAACTTGGTACTCTGTTCTGGCATTAAACGCCAGTCTGGTGCCCATTTCTGGCATTAAACGCCCAGAATGGTGCCAGACTGGGCGTTTAACGCCCATTCTGCTACTCTTACTGGCGTTTAAACGCCAGTATGTTTTTCCTCCAGGGTGTCTGTTTTTAATGTTGTTTTTTATTTTGCTTTGATTTTTGCAGTTGTTTTTGTGACTCCACATGATCATCAACCTAAAGAAAACATAAAATAACATAGATAAATAAAAATTGGGTTACCTCCCAATAAGCGCTTCTTTAATGTCAATAGCTTGATAGTGAGCTCTCATGGAGCCTCACAGACATTCAGAGTATGGTTGGGGCCTCCCAACACCAAACTTAGAGTTTGGTTGTGGCCTCCCAACACCAAACATAGAGTTTGAATGTGGGGGCTTTGTTTGACTCTATATTGAGAGAAGCTTTTCATGCTTCCTCTCTATATGTACAGAAAGAGAACCTTGAGTCTTGAATACAAGGTAGTCCTCATTCAATTGAAGGACCAACTCTCCTCTGTCAACATCAATCACAGCTTTTGTTGTGGCTAGGAAAGGTGTGCCAAGGATGATGGATTCATCCTCATCCTTCCCAGTGTCTAGGATTATGAAATCAGCAGGGATGTAAAGGTCTTCAACCTTCACTAGCACGTCCTTTACTAGTCCATAAGCCTATTTCATTGATTTGTCTGCAATATCTAGTGAGATTCTTGCAGTTTGTACCTCAAAGATTCCTAGTTTCTCCATTACAGAGAGTGGCATGAGGTTAATACCTGACCCTAGGTCACACAGAGCCTTCTCAAAGGTCATGGTACCTATGGTACAGGGTATTAAAAATTTATCCAGATCCTATTTCTTTTGAGGTAAAGTTTGCTAAATCCAGGTATTCAGTTCATTAATGAGCAATGGAGGTTCATCCTCCCAAGTCTCATTACCAAATAGCTTGGCATTCAGCTTCATGATTACTCCTAAATACTGGGTAACTTACCCTTCAGTAATGTCTTCATCTTCTTCAGAAGATGAATAGTCATCAGAGCTCATGAATGGTAAAAAGAAGTTTAATGGAATCTCTATATGAGCCTTAGATTCCTTTGGTTCCTCATTGGGGTACTCCTTAATGGCCAGTGGACGTTTCCTGAGGTCTTCCTCATAGGGAATCACTGCCTTTTCACTCTCTCCAGGTTCGGCCATATTGATCACAGTTATGGCCTTGCACTCTCTTTTGGGATTCTCCTCTGTATTGCTTGAGAGAGTGCTAGGAGGAGTTTCAGTAACCCTTTTACTCAGCTGAGCCACTTGTTCCTCCAAGTTTCTGATGGAGGACCTTGTTTCATTCATGAAACTGAGAGTAGCCTTAGATAGATCAGAGACTATATTTGCTAAGCTAGATGGGTTCTGCTCAGAATTCTCTGTCTGTTGCTGAGAGAATGATGGAAAATGCTTGCTATTGCTAAATCTGTTTCTTCCACCATTATTGTTGTTAAAGCCTTGTTGAGGCTTTTATTGATCCTTCCATGAGAAATTTGGATGATTTCTCCATGATGAATTATAGGTATTTCCATAGGCTTCACCCATGTAATTCACCTCTGCCATTGAAGGGTTCTCAGGATCATAAGCTTCTTCTTCAGAAGATGCTTCTTTAGTACTGTTGGATGCATTTTGCAATCCATTCAGACTCTGAAAAATCATATTGACTTGTTGAGTCAATATTTTGTTCTGAGCCAATATGGCGGCATTCAGAGCATCAATTTCAAGAACTCCCTTCCTCTGAGGCGTCCCATTATTCACAGGATTCCTTTCAGAGGTGTACATGAACTGGTTATTTGCAACCATTTCAATGAGTTTCTGAGCTTCTACAGGCATTTTCTTCAGGTGAATAGATCCACCGACAGAATGGTCCAATGACATTTTAGACAATTCAGACAGACCATCATAGAATATATCCAGGATGGTCCATTCTGAGAGCATGTCAGAATGACACTTTTTGGTCAGTTGTTTGTATCTTTCCCAAGCTTCATAGAGGAATTTACCTTCTTTCTGTCTGAAGGTTTGAACATCTACTCTAAGCTTGCTCAGCTTTTGAGGATGAAAGAATTTGGCTAAGAAAGCCGTGACCAGCTTATCCCAAGAGTTCAGGCTATCTCTAGGTTGAGATCCAACCATATTCTAGCTCTGTCTCTTACAGCAAAAGGGAAAAGCATAAGCTTATAGACCTCGGGATCAACTCCATTGGTCTTAACAGTATCATAGATCTGTAAGAAATTAGTTAAGAACTGAAAAGGATCTTCTGATGGAAGTCCATAAAACTTGTAATTTTGTTGCATCAGAGAAACTAATTGAGGCTTTAGCTCAAAATTGTTTGCTCCAATGGCAGGGATTGAGATGCTTCTTCCATGGAAGTTAGAATTCGGTTCAGTGAAGTCACCAAGTATCTTCCTTGCATTGTTGGGGTTTGGCCATTACTTCTTTTTCGAGATTCTCTGTAAGGTTTTCTCTGGATTGTTGTGCTTTAGCTTCTCTTAGCTTCTTCTTCAGAGTCCTTTTAGGTTCAGGATCTGCTTTAACAAGAATATTTTTGTCCTTGTTCCTGTTCATATGAAAAAGAAGAGAACAGAAAAGAAGAGGAATCCTCTATGTCACAGTATAGAGATTCCTTTATGTGAGTAGAAGAAAGAAGAATAGAAGAATAATGTAGAGAGAAGAGATAAGGAATTCGAACACATAGAGGGAGAGAGGGTTCGAATTATAAGAAGAAGAGAAGAGTGTTAGTGATTAAATAAATAGAAGAAGATGAGAGAGAGAGTTTTCGAAAATAATTAAAAGAAAAAGGAAAATATTTTGTTTTTATTTTAAAATTTTGTTAGAATTCGAAAATTAAGAGAAGAAATAGAATAAAATTAAAATTTATAATTAGTTAATTGAAAAAGATTTGAAAATCAATTTTGGAAAGATAAGAAGTTAGAAAAGATTTTGAAATTGATTTTGAAAAGGATATGATTTGAAAAAGATATGTTTGAAAAGATATGATTGAAAAGATATGATTAAAAAGATATGATTGAAATTTATTTTGAAAAAGATTTGAAAAAGAAATTTAGAAAGATTTGATTTTGAAAATTAAAGTTAATGATTTGACTAACAAGAAACTAAAAGATATGATTCTAGAGTTTAAAGGTTGAACCTTTCTTAACAAGAAAGTAACAAACTTAAAATTTTTGAATCAATCACATTAATTGTTAGTAAAGTTTTTGAAAATTTGAAATGAAATTAAGAAAAAGATTTTGAAAAACAATTTTTAAAATTTTCGAAAAACATGAAAGAAAAGATGAAAAAGGTTTGATTTTTGAAAAAGTTTTGAAAACATAGGATTTTCGAAATTGAAATCTTGACTTGACTAATAAGAAACAACTTATTTTAAAATTTTTTGACTAAGTCAACCCAAAGATTTCAAAATTTATGAGTGAAATAAGGGAAAGATATTTTTTATTTTTGTTAATTTAGTTAGGAAAGAGAAAAACACAAAAATGACTCAACATATAGAAATTTTGGATTAAAACAAATATTGCATGCAAGAACACTATGAATGTCAAGATGAACACCAAGAACACTTTGAAGATCATGATGAACATCAAGAACTTATTTTTGAAAAATTTTCAAGCAAAGAAAAACATGCAAGACACCAAACTTAGAGATTTTTCATGTTTAGACACTATGAATTCAAAAAATGCATATGAAAAACAACAAAAGACACAAAACAAGAAAATATGAAGATCAAACAAGGAGACTCATTAAGAACAACGTGAAGATCATGAGGAATGCAATGCATGAATTTTTGAAAATTTTTTTTAGAAAAATTAAAACATGCAATTGACACCAAACTTAAAAATTGACACTACACTCAAACAAGAAACACAATATTTTTTTGTTTTTTTATTTTATTAATTTTTTTGAAATTTTTCGAAATTGTTTTTTTTGGAAAAGCAAAAGAGAAGAGAAAAATTTTTTTGAAAGATTTTTGAAAACTTTTTGAAAATAAAATAAAGGTTGAAACAAGAAGAAAATTACCTAATCTGAGCAACAAGATGAACCGTCAGTTGTCCAAACTCGAACAATCCTTGGCAACGACACCAAAAACTTGGTAGGCAAAATTGTTATCCCTTGGCATGGCTCCAAAAACTTGGTGCGCAATACCATGATTCACACGTTTCTTCACAACTTCGCACAGTTGACCAGCAAGTGCACTAGGTCGTCCAAGTAATACCTTTCATGAGTAAGGG
Organism: Arachis duranensis; assembly: GCF_000817695.3. Classification (NCBI taxonomy): domain Eukaryota; kingdom Viridiplantae; phylum Streptophyta; class Magnoliopsida; order Fabales; family Fabaceae; genus Arachis; species Arachis duranensis. The sequence goes on along the minus strand of NC_029773.3, from coordinate 42,619,702 downwards.
TCGATCCCACGGAGATTGTCAGCTTGAAGCAAGCTATGGTCATCTTGTAAATCTCAGTCAGGCGGATTCAGATGGTTATAGAGTTTTGATAATTAAAAGATAAATAAACACAAAATAAAGATAGAGATACTTATGTAATTCATTTGTAGGAATTTCAAATAAGCGTATGGAGATGCGTTATTCCTTCTGAATCTCTGCTTTCCTACTGTCAATGGCTACCTCCCATCCTCTTAGTGAAAATGGTCCTCTATGGTTTTTGTATGGCTAATCAACTGTCAGATTTTTCGTCTCAGATGAAAAATACCAGGCACAGCTACCGCATGGCTAATTAGCTGTTGGTTCTCAATCGTGTCGGAATAAGATCCAATGATCCTTTTGTGTCTGTCATTACGCCCCACAGTCGCAAGTTTGAAGCTCGTCAGAGTCATCCCTTCCCAGATCTTACTCGGAATACCACAGACAATGTTTAGAGTTTTCAGATCTCAGGAATGCTTCCAATTGATTTTAGCCTATACCAAGAAGGTTCTAATCTCAGATTTAGATGCCCCATTGTCAGAGGGGAGTCGATGTGAATCGTTGATTAGAAACCCAAGAGATACACACTCTAGCTTTCGCAGGTAGAACGGAAGTGGTTGTCAGGCACGCGTTCATAAATTGAGAATGGTGATGAGTGTCACGGATCATCACATTCATCATGTTGAAGTGCGAGTGAACATCTTAGAATAAGAATAAGCTTGAATTGAATAGAAGAACAATAGTACTTTTCATTAATACTCGAGGAATAGCAGAGCTCCACACCTTAATCTATGGTGTGCAGAAACTCCATCGTTGAAAATACGTAAGTGATGAAGGTCCAGGCATGGCCGAATGGCCAGCCTTCCAAAGTGATCAAAAGATCAAAAGATGATCAAAAAGGTCCAAAGATTTTCCCCAAAAAAGATGTCAATACAATAGTAAAAAGTCCTATTTATACTAGACTAGTTACTAGGGTTTACAGAAATAAGTAAATGGTGCAGAAATCCACTTCCGAGCCCACTTGGTGTGTGCTTGGGCTGAGCATTGAAGCTTTCATGTGTAGAGACTTCTCTTGGAGTTAAATGCCAGCTTTTATGCCATTTTGGGCATTTAACTCCAGCTTTTATCCTATTTTTGGCGTTTAACGCCAGAATAAGGCAGGAAGTTGGTGTTTGAATGCTAGTTTGGATCGTCAAAACTCGGGCAAAGTTTTTAAGTATTATATATTGCTGGAAATCCCAGGATGTCTACTTTCCAACGCAATTGAGAGCATGCCATTTGGGCTTCTATAGCTCCAAAAAATCCATTTCGGGTGTAAGGATGTCAGAATCCAACAGCATCTGCAGTCCTTTTTCAGCCTCTGAATCAGATTTTTGCTCAGGTCCCTAAATTTCAGCCAAAAAATACCTAAAATTACAGAAAAACACACAAACTCATAGTAAAGTACAAAAATGTGAATTTTGCTTAAAAGCTAATAAAAATATACTAAAAAGTAGCTAGATCCTACTAAAAACTACCTAAAAACAATGCCAAAAAGCGTATAAATTATCCGCTCATCAGCATGCGACGCCCAATTGAACCACCTCAGTGCCTGATTTCAAATCATCCACCTCCCAAATCCTAATTCTCTCTTGTTCTTTTATCTTTTTATTCTTCTTTCATCATATAAATTACTTTTATGTCTCTCTCTGTCTGCAGTTTTTCTTTACTTGAGGACAAGGAAACCTTTAAGTTTGGTGTTGACGCTTCGCCTATGGCTTTTCTGTCTAGCACCAAAGGGAGAATAATCTTCTTCATGAAGGAATGAGATGACCACCAGCATAACTGAGGTGGTTGAGTTCCTTTAATTCTATTTCTCCTCCGTTCTTATTGTGTTATCTTCTATTTTCTGTTGCTTTGATTGCTTGCATTATCTTTAGTACTTTTAACCCAAAAAAAATTGTCTCATGTAATACTCACTAAAGCTTGAATTCAAAAGAAAAAGAAGTGATGTATTGCATGAGAAATTGAGTTATATTTAAGAGTAGTCTTATTTACTTAAATGTGGTGGTATTTTCTGTGATTCTGAATGCATGACATGAACAGTGTATATTTGAATTTGAATCAAGGAATGTTGATGTACAAGAAACAGGAATTTAAAAAATTATTATGACTTCTCTGAAACAAAAAAAATTAATCCTTAAAGCAAAAGAAATAGCAAAAGAAAAAGAAACTATAAAAGCAAGGTCCAAGGCTCTGAGCATCAATGACTAGGGAGGTCAGACACCATTAAAAGCTCAAAGAGTTGTTTCCCTAGTCATATGCTTGTGGTGTGATTGTGTCAAGTAATCCTTGAGATAGAACACTTAGAGTCGAGACCAAGTGCGTTTAACAGAGTATGCCAAAGGCTTTGAGCACCACTGTTTGGGAGTAACTGAAAGAAAAAAATCAGAACTCAAAGAGAGTTCCCCAGTTAAGTGCTTGTGGTGTTTCTGTGTCAAGTAACCCTTGAAACAAAATATTTAAAGTCACGGCTAGGCTCAAGGTGCAAAGCACGAAAGAAAAATTAATTAAAGTAAATTTTGTTTTGTTCAAGGATTAAACTGAAATATAAAGATCAGAGAATTCATAATATTATCCAGATTCTAATTCCGAATGACAATGACATCCTTCTGATTCAAAGGAGAGTGAGATGCCAAACCTATTTATGATTGCAGTTATAAACCCCACTATAAGAAGAGACATGAGCTTAATCGAACTCTTATTCTCATGTAAATTCACATCTTAAGCCTATATTAGTTTTGGTTGCTTGAGGACAAGCAACAGTTCAAGTTTGGTGTTGTGATGTGTGAGCATCTTTCTTATCTTTTCCTAGTGAATTTACACTTAAATTGTTGAGTTTAATCAAGAATCAATTATCTTTTAGCCACTATGGATGCTACTTTAAGTCTTCTGCATTTCTGTTTAATTTAGGTAGCATTCAGCTAGATTTGATGGAGTTTTTGCAACACAAGAATTAAAGGAGAAAACCAGCGAGGAGCGACGCGTACGCGTTCGTGTGATTTGGAGCTTTCCATGGCGACGCGTGCACGTAGATGACGCGTACGCGTGATTTGAAGATTGCACAGCAACACGTGCGCGTACTTGACAGTTACGCGTGACACGCGAAAAAGACTATCGATGCGTACGCGTGACTGACGCATACGCATGACATACGCCACGTGCAAAAAATGCTGGGGGCGATTTCTGGGCTGCTTTTGACCCAGTTTTCAGCCTGGAAAGCACAGATCAGAGGTTGCAGAGTGAAGGAATCAAGTGGTCCCTATCCATCAATTGAAGACTTGATGATTGTTATAATTAATTTTGATTTAAATTAAATTTGATTTTTCTAAAATCAATTAGGATTAGTTATAAAAAGGGATTCCATTAGTTAACTTTTCATCCATCAGATTGGAACTCAGTACATTTTTACCTGAATCCTTATTTTCTCTCTGAACCATGAGCAACTAAACCTCCACTGTTAAGGTTAGGAGCTCTGTCTATTGTATGGATTGATACTATTATTTTTATATTTTAATTCATGTTTTGATTTATATTTCAATAATTGTTTTTGTTCTTTATTTTATGAATTTGGGTGGAATGGAAGTATGACCCATGTTCTAATTGAGTTCTTGTATAACTTGAAAAAGCTCTTTACTTGAACAACAGCTTGAAAACATATTATCCTGAATTTCTAATTGTTTGTATTTAACGGGATACGTGACATATAACCCCTTTATTTTTGGATAATTAGGATTCTTGTGGCATATAAACTGGAATTTGATATCACCCTCTAATTGGAATTAATTGACCAAAGAATTGGCAGTCGATGAATTTTAGAGGAGACTAGGAAGGTCTAAGGAATTAGGATCTATTCACAAATAGTTTGCCATAAATTAAATCTTACATGACTAAAATAATTAATAAGAAAAGTCAATCAGGAAAATAAATAACTCTGAAGCCTTAACTGTTTCTCCAATATTTTATTTTCAACTTATTTACTTATGTGCCTGCCTTCTGATATTTTCAACTTAAACCTTTTGAACATCTCAAAACCATTTTCTGCTTGCCTAACTAAGCCAATCACTCAATCATTGTAGCTTTATCGATTGATCCTCGTAGGATCGACCCTCACTCACCTAGGGTATTACTTGGTACGACCCGGTGCACTTGTCGGTTAGTCTGTGGTTGTTAAATCACCGCACCAGGAAGCTATCTGTGGACTTAGGGATTTGTTGTGAGAGATGTCCTACTTGAGCCTCAAGCTTCTTAATAGTTTCTCCTCGACTTTTTATACTAGCTCTCACTTCTTCCTTAAAGTTTTTCATGTCTTCAGATTCCTTGCAGAGATGTGCAAACATAGCTTCAATTTTGGATATTCTATCATCATCATGTGCTGATGGTTGGTTGGGATGGAGTTGTTGAGAGTGGTTATTTTGGTTTTGGTATGGTGGCTGGGAAGAGTTCTTGTATGGGTGTTGATATGATCTTGGGTTGGATTGTTGGTAGGTGTTCTGGTTGGACTTATGAGTTTTATGGTCTTGGCCTTGGGCTTGTTGGTTTTCCCACCCGAAATTTGGATGGTTCCTCCAACCAGGGTTATAGGTCTTGGAATATGGATCATTAACTTTCCTAGATGAATTTCCTAGGTAGTTGACTTCCTCCCAGTTAACTCCTTCCTTTGTGTTTGGCTCTGATTGAGGTAATGGTTGAGTGTGGATGGATGCCGCCTGATTTTTCTCCATTTGCTTGGTTAACTCAGCTAGTTGCTTAGTGATCATCTTATTTTGGGCTAGGATTGCATCTATGTTGTTCAACTCCATGATTCCTCTATTGTTGCTTCTTTCTGAGGCATAAAAATACTCATTGTCAGCCACTGTTTCTTTGACATCAATGGCTTCTTCAATAGTCTTCTTCTTGTTAAGGGAGCCTTCAGATGAGTGGTCCACAGCCTTCTTTGATTCATAGGAAAGCCCTTCATAAAAGATGTGCAGTTGCACCCATTCATTAAACATATCAGGGGGCATTTCCTTGTCAAATCTTTGAATCTCTCCCAAGTTTCATATAAGGTTTCACCATCATACTGTCTGAATGTCTGCACCTCGGTTCTCAGTCTATTCACTCTTTGAGGTAGATAGAACCTTGCCAAGAATCTATGCACCACATCTTCCCAGGTTGTCAAGCTTTCCTTAGGGAATGATTCCAGCCATTTGGATGCTTTGTCCTTCAAAGAGAATGGAAACAGTAACAATCTATAGGTGTCAAGATGAACACCATTAGATTTAACTATATCACTGATCCTTAGGAATGTAGTGCGATGCTCATTGGGGTCCTCTTGTGCACTTCCCCGGAAAGAACAATTGTTTTGGACGAGTGTGATGAGCTGAGACTTTAATTCGAAATTATTAGCATGGATAGTTGGCTTTTGAATGCTGCTACCACAGTTTCCTGGGTTTGGATTGATATAGGAACCCAACACTCTCCTTTCTTGTCCAGCAGGGTTGTCTGTGCCTCTTCTGGCATGATTGTTCACCTCTCCTTCATGATGGTTGTCCATATCATCCTCCATGTCTATATCCAAGTCTTCCTCCTCTTCTTCTACACCAATAACCTTCTTCCATCTTGATTCCCTCCTTAATCTAACGAAGGTCCTCTCCGGTTCACTATCAAAAGAGGTTGAGGTTTCCCTTCTTCTACCTGTCATACAATGAACAAGTACAAGGAACAGCAAGTGCAGAGTCTACTAAAACAGAGTATAGTTAGCTTGGTTAGAGCAATTTATCAAATGGTTAGTAGGTTAGTTTGCTGGAAAGCAAGGAAAGAAAGAAAAATAAAAGGGGAAATAACAAAAATTGCAGAAAGTGAAAATGAACAACTGAAATTAAACTTCAAAAGAAAATAAAAATGCTCAATCTAGTTATCCTTCAATTTAATCATTGTCAATACAAAACCAATCCTCGGCAACGGCGCCATAAACTAGATTCGCTTGAAAACTGTCTCTCAACAATTTTCTTACCGGCAAGTGCACCGGATTATCGTCAAGTAAAAACTCACAATAGAGTGAGGTCGAATCCCACAGGGATTGGTTGGTTAAGCAAATTTAATTGGAGAATTGTTCTAGTTGAGTGAAATAGGAAATGAAATTTATGTTGCAGATGTAAATTTGCATGCGACGCGTGCGCATCAAGCACGCGCACGCGTGGGTGGTCTGAGAACGAGAGGGACACGTACGTGTCAGGGACGCATACGCGTGAGTTGATTGGTGCCTCTCACACAATGCCAATGCAAGGCCATCACAACTTTTTGTTCAAAACATATTTACGCTAATTCCCTAATGCACGCATGCGCATCCTAGACGCTTACGCGTGGGGTGCCAAAACTACAAGTGACGTGCACACATGATATACACGTACGCGTAGGCTTGCTCGTGCACAAGGCACTCTTCCAGCACACCTCCCGCAGAACTCTCTGTTCAATCCAAATATTGTTCGCATTTGATCTCTGTAGCTCGAGTTATTCAGGTTTGAGTGCAGAGAGGTCAGGATTAATAGCATCATTCGCCTTCTTCTCTTTTTCTGTGGAAACTCCATCAAATTCATCCGAATACTATCTGAAATAAATAGAATTTCATACAAATCAAAGTAGCATCCATAGTGGCTAAAAGATACTTAATTCTTGATTAAATTCAACAAATTAAATGCAAATTCACTAGCAAAAGATAGGAAAGATGCTCACACATCACACACCCATCTTCTAATTGATCATCATGATTCCAATTGGGTGGTAGGCAAGCCGAATTCTCATATGAGCACCCAAACATTCTCCTAGACCCAAGCAATCTAGCACTCTCCCAACCATGGGACCTATGCCTTGAGGGTTCAACTTTGATGAGCCTAACATCAAATCTCCAACCACTACACAATTCTCTCCTACTATTAACTCCACAAAGACCTCTAATTAAGTTGTCAATCATTTTCAATCAAACCATATTCAAGTGAGAAAATAAAGCTTGGGGATAAGAATTTTACCCACTTAAATGTTATGTTGGATGGTGGCTTAGGAAGGTATATCTCCAATGGTTTTGCAAGTGTTATTCCCTTATACTCTTCCTTGATGACTTCCACCTCTTGACAACTTCCTTAAACTTCTCCTTGCTTGTCAACTTCTTCTAACTCCTCATTATCATCAATCAAATCAAATTTTGGAGGTTGTGTGAAATCCACTTCAACATCAACTTCACATCCATTGGAAGAATCTTCAACAAGGTCATCAATGTCACTTGGTGTAGAGTTATCTTTAATGATGGAACTTGTCTCTTGCTCAACCTCTTCCAAACCTTCTTCTTGGTCACTTTCTTCCAATTCCATCTATTCTTCATTGCTCACCAAGGGTATATGAGGTTGTACACATTCTTCTATGACCTCAGTTTCATGTCTAATGGGAGAGGATTCAATTGTACATAAGAATTCATCAATGATTGAATTCATCTCTTGATCAACCTCTTCAAAGTTCTCCACCATGATATGCGTTGGAGGTTATATACCCTTCTCAACATCAATATCAAGTTTCTTGGAAGAGGGCTCTATAATTCTACATTCCTATAGGTTTTCAACATCTCCTAGGTCTTCAACCACTTCTTTCGGCTCAATTGTCTTAACTTCCTCCCCTGGTGGAAATTTGATTCACTCGAAAACTATCTCTCAACAATTTTCTTACTCGCAAGTGCACCAGATTATCGTCATGTAAAAAGTCACAATAGAATAAGGTCAAATTCCACAGAGATTGGTTGGTTGAGCAACTTTAATTGGAGAATTGTTCGAGTTGAGCGAAATAGGAAATGGAATTTATGTTGCAGAATGTAATTTGGCGAGAAGCTTAAATTGCAAGAAATTAAATGAATAGAAATTAAATGGCAGAATATAAAGAGCAAAAACTTAAATTGCAAGAAAGTAAACGGGGATGGGGATTGAGCATGAAATTAAGGATTAGAATGTAAAGAGAATGGGTAAATCAGAGAATGGGGATCGGAGCTCATTGGGGTCAAGAGATGTGATAATTCTTCGGATCAAGTTCATTTTCATCTCTTCCTCAATCAATGTATTCATTGATCTCCTTGGTAATCTTAGGTGATTAGATCCCCATTCCTTGGCAATCTAATCTCTCTAAGCATGAATAAATTCCCAATTCCTTGATTTAAGTGCTCATGGGAAGTGATGAAGTATGGTCACTGATTATACCACACATATTCATAGATCAACGTGTTGGTAGGATTGCATGTCACGATATCCATCCAAACCCCAATCTAATCCAATGTGAGAAAGCATTTCTAGCATGATCTCCTCATTCCTCTTCCAAGGTTTAGAGGAGATCCAATTATGAATAGCTTCTTTCCCAAGATAACTATCCAATTGAATGAAGACTGAAAGCTTTCTAGCAAAATCAAGAGAAAAAAAAGAAGAAGATGAATGAAAACTAATATTGATCCAATGAATTACACAGAGCTCCCTACCCCAATAAAAGGGGTTTAGTTATTCGTAGCTCTAAGAATAGAAAATGAAATTGAAAAATACGTCACAGAGGTAAAATTATAGAAAAAATGGAAATTGGCAGAATTTCCAGATGAATCTCCGTCCAAGTGATCCAAAAAAATCCCAAAAAAAGTCTCCCCTAAACTTGACTTCTAAGCTATTTATACACTTCCTTTCATTCATTCTTCAGTCTCTGAATTGGGCTTTTGGCCTTAACTGAATTGGGTTGAAGTTGCTCTAATGGGTTTCCTTGCTGTTGAGAATAGCTCTGCTTTGAATGTGCCAAGTCCTAATGCTTCACATTGCAGTCCACGTTTGGTGGCCAACGTTGAATCAAACGTTTCTTTTAAAATTCAGTTCTGTTTGCTGTCATCAACGTTTGACTCAACGTTGGAGTGCCAGCGTTCTTCTATCCACGTGTACACGTGCCTTGCGCGTCCATGCACTTGGGGTAAAAATGCTCATCCACGCGTGCGCGTGATGTACGCGTGCGCGTAATGCACGCGTGCGCGTGGATGCAAAAATCCTAATTTCCAATTTTCAAAGCTTTTAGAAGAACGTTGCCATCAGTGTTGGACTGGCAACGTTCCCCCCAACGTTGGCTGATCCACACGTACGCGTGCTGTACGCGTGCGTGTGGATGCTCGAAAGCTCACTTGCGCGTACGTGCCATGGATGCGTGCGCGTCGTTGCACATTTTCAAGATCAAAATTTTGAGCTCAGAATCGGGCACGTTGGCCCCTACATTGGAGGTAGCATTGTTGGTCCAACATTACCCATTCACGCGTGCGCGTAAAGCACGCGTGCGCGTTGCTACAAATTTTCAAAATCTCGAGAAAGCACATTTTATTATGATGTTAGGGGTAACGTTGGCTTGCCAACGTTGCCTCTAATGTGTGTATCAGCAAATTATGCAGAGTATTGCTCTGCCCTCTTTTCAATGTTGGAGGCAACGTTGGTGGTCCAACTTAGCCACCAACGTTGCTTCTTCTTCCTCCTCTTCATGACCCTTCTTCAACCTCCTTCCTTGTATTTCTTTACCTGTCATCAACCAACATAGGCATCAAAGCCTTGCTAAATCTATGAGAATTATCATTCTTCTTAGCATCCAAGTAATTATAGTATAATTCTCATAAAATTGCATCAAATTAACCATGGTTGGATGAATCTAAGCATATCTGAATTTCTAACCCAATTGCTTACTTATAATGCAAGAAAGTGCATCAAACCTACTAAAAACAAAGAAAAAGGCTAGTGAAACTAGCCTAAGATGCCTTGGCATCAAAATTCTTGCTTCAACTCCTCCTCTCCACCTTGAAGCTCCAAATTCTCCTTCTCATTGTGCTCTTCAACTAATCCTCCACATTTAACAATAAGGGTGTCTTAAATAGTTGTGCACAATGAGGCCAATTGGCTCATCACTTCAGTTAAGTTAGCCACCACTTCCCCTTGCTTTTGGCAACGAATTAGAAGATCTTGTTGTTCTTGCATTAGGGGTTGGAGAAATTGGTCCAATGAAGGTGGTGGCGGAAGAGAGGGTTCATTGGTTGGGAAAAATGGTTCATAATTGGAAGGTGGTTTATCTTGGTAAGGGTATGGAGATGGTATACATTGAGGTAGTTCTTGGAAGTAATTATGTTGGAATTGTGGTGGCTCTATGTATGGTTTATATGGCTCATAAGGTGGTTGGTATGATGGGTAAGGATTAAGGTCATATGTAGGTGAATAGTGGTAAGGGGCTTGTGAGTATGGGTGTTGAGGGCTATGTTGAGGGCTATGTTGAGGGGAAGGGTCATATGTATGTGGTGGTTGTGGTTGACAGTCACAATGAGGGTCACAACATATATTAGATTGGTATGCATCAGGAGCGAAATTACACCTATAAGAGATCGGAGGAGGTTGTTGCCAAGAAGGTTGATCAATCCCTTAAGGCTCCTCCCATCTTTGATTGTTCCACCCTTAATGCATGTCCTTATTGACGCTTCCATTCCCTACAACATAGTTATAACCAAACTCATAGCCAAAAGGATGACAATTCATAGTATCAAAAGAAAATAAAACAAACTAGAAAATAAAGAAAAAATCAAACTATTCACAATATTCACATATGAACAATAGCCAATAACATAACACCATTGCAATTCCTCAACAATGGCACCAAAAACTTAAAAGAGCATTTTCATATGGTTAGGAATTTCATTCAAAATAATTCCGTTGATAGTATAGTTCCCAACTAGCTAGTAATGCTCAATTCAAATTTTAATAAAATTTTGGTTGTCACAAGTACAAATCCCAATGAAAATTAACCAAAGTATTCAAACCCGGGTCGTCTCACAAGGAATTTTAATGAAGTGATCAATTATTGGCTATGAAGCACAAGGGGGTTCGATTTATAATTGGCAAGGAAATATAAAAGCAAGAAAGTAAATAACAAGAACTAATAAAATAAAGGAAAGAACTCTTGGCTAGACATAGGTAATTGAGATCACCATCCTTGTCTACAAACCGCAAAAACTTGAAAGAGCATTTTCGTATGGTTAGGAATTTCATTCAAAATAATTCCATTGATAGTATAATTTCCAACCAACTAGTAATGCTCAATTCAAATTTTAATAAAATTTTGGTTCTCACAAGTACAAACCCCAATGAAAATTAACCAAAGTATTCAAACCTCGTGTCGTCTCATAAGGAATTGCAATGAAGTGATTAATTATTGGCTATGAAGGACAAGGGGGTTTGATTTATAATTGGCAAGGAAATATAAAAGCAAGAAAGTAAATAACAAGAACTAATAAAATAAAGGAAAGAACTCTTGGCTACACATAGGTAATTGAGATCACCATCATTGTCTACAAACCATACATTCATAATTATAAGGGACCAACCCATTTAGTCTACTCTTGTGCTTGAAGTAAGTATAATGTCTACCTCAATGCATTAAGTACGTCAAATAAGCTTGATCAACATCAATCCATAAGTCCTAACCTAGCTACTAATTGGCTTAGTAGTAGGCTAGAGTCAATGGTTATCAAATTGACCACTAAGGGTTCTCAAATCACCAATTCAATGAGACCCAATGACTCAAGGTCACTCAATTCTCTTAGCCTAGGCCAAGAGTAAGGAAAACTACTCAAAAACTAGAGAAAACATTTTAACAAACACCTAGAGTGCAATAAAAGTAAACATCACAAATTGCAAGACTTAATAAAAGCTATAACTTACAAAAGCAAGAAATCAACAATAGCAGTGAGGTAAACATCAAGAAACATGGGAATATAAAATTGCATTAAAAGGAAATCGAAATCAATAAGAGTGCATCAATATGAAAATGACATGAAAAGGAAATTAACAACAAGAATTAGAAGAACAAAGGTATAATAACAAGGAATTAAAAAGGAAAAACTAAATCAAAACAAGAATTAAAAGTTGGATCTAAGAGAAATTGACTTAAACTAACCTAAATTCTATAGAGAAGGGAGAGCTTCTCTCTCTAGAATTCTACCTACAACATGATGAAAACTATACTATGAGTGTCCCCCTATTCCCTTGGCATCCTTGGGTTCAAAATCATCATAAATGAGTTGGATTTGGGCCTCCTTCAACTCAGAAATCGCCCCCAATGTTTTTCCTTTAAGTGAGTCACGTGACCAACATCACGCGTGCGTGTGGATGACACGTGCGCATCGCTTGATGATTCTCTGGTCACATGAAGAGCGGATAATTTATACGCTTTTTGGCATTGTTTTTAGTATGTTTCTAGTAGGATTTAGTTAGTTTTTAGTATGTTTTTATTAGTTTTTAGTTAAAATTCACTTTTCTGGACTTTACTATGAGTTTATGTGTTTTTATGTGATTTCAGGTATTTTCTGGCTGAAATTGAGGGACCTGAGCAAAAATCTGATTCAGAGACTAAAAAGGACTGCAGATGCTGTTGGATTCTGACCTCCCTGCCCTCGAAGTGGATTTTCTGGAGCTACAGAAGCCCAATTGGCGCGCTCTCAACGGCGTTGGAAAGTAGACATCCTGGGCTTTCCAGCAATATATGATAGTTCATACTTTGCCCAAGATTTGATGGCCCAAACCGGCGTTCAAAGTCACTATCAGAATTCCCAGCATTAAACGCCGGAACTGGCACAAGGATGGGAGTTAAACGCCCAAACTGGCACAAAAGCTGGCGTTTAAGTCCAAGAGAAGTCTCTACACGAAAATGTTTCAATGCTCAGCCCAAGCACACACCAAGTGGGCCCGAAAGTGGATTTTTATGTCATTTACTCATCTCTGTACACCCTAGGCTACTAGTT
>NC_029773.3:42604852-42605934 GCF_000817695.3 Arachis duranensis | reverse complement strand
ACCAAGTTTTTGGCGCCGTTGCCGGGGATTGTTGAGTTTGGACAACTGATGGTTCATCTTGTTGCTTAGATTAGGTATTTTTTTTTCAGAATTCTTAAGAATGAATTCTAGAGTTTCATGATGATCTGTTGAAGTCTGGCTGGCTGTGAAGCCATGTCTAAATTTTGGACCGAGGTTTTAACTTATCATCACAAGAGCTTGTTGATTTCTATCAATCTTGTTGTTGGAGCAGTGATCTGCTAAGGCTTGGCTGGCCATTGGCCATGTCTAGTGTTTTGGACCGAAGCTTTCTTTGAAAGCTTGGCTGGCTATGAAGCCATGTCTAATTCCTGGACCGGAGTCTTAGACTAACATTGCATGATTCCTAGAATTCTCATTAAGAATTTTGATATCTTTATTTTCTTTTCCACTTAATTTTCGAAAAAGCACAAAAAAATTACAAAATCATAAAATCCAAAAATTTCTTGTTTGAGTCTAGAGTTTCATTTTAAGTTTGTTGTCAATTGCATGTTCTTCTTACATTCATTCATGTGTCTTAAGTGATCTTCAAAGATGTTCTTGATGATTTCATTACTCTGATCTTTAAATTCTCTTGACTTGAGTGTTTGTGTTTCTCATATGCATTCTCATTTTGTTAGTGTCAGTAGTATACAAACTGCTAAGTTTGGTGTCTTGCATGCATTGTTATTTGATTTTAGTTACATTTTGATTATTTCTTGTTATTAAAAATCCAAAAATATTTTTAATTTGTGTCTTTTCAAGTCAATAATATAGAGAATTGAAGATTCAGAACATAGTGCAGAGGAAGAAGATTCAGAACATTCAGCAGAGGAATTGCACAGAAAAAGCTGGGCGTTCAAAACGCCCAGTAAGGAAGACAAACTGGCGTTTAAACGCCAGCCAGGGTGCCTGGCTGGGCGTTTAACGCCCAAAAGGGTAGTAGTTTGGGCGTCAAACGCCAGAATGTGCACCATTCTGGGCGTTTAACGCCAGGATGGCACAAGAGGGAAGATTCTGTTTTCAATTCAAATTTTTTTCAAGTTTTCAAAGTTTTTCAAAATCAAATCTTTTTCAAATCAAAT
>NC_029773.3:42603991-42604720 GCF_000817695.3 Arachis duranensis | reverse complement strand
GTATGTTGCCTTTTCTGTTGAGAAAGGTTTAATGTTTGAATCATATCTTTTCTTGTTAGCCAAGTTAATTTTTTAAAAAAAATCAAATCTTTTTAAAATGTTTTTCAAATCATATCTTCTCAATCACTTTTTTTAAAACCAATCATATCTTCTTAACCACATCTTTTTCAAAATAGTTTTCAATCAAATCTTTTTAATTTTTAATTTCAAAATCTTTTTCAAAAATCACTTTACTTCTTTCTCAATCTTGGTTTTCGAAAATCAATTAAAGTTTTTCAAAATGTTTTTAAAATCTTTTACTTTATTTTCGAAAATTTCTTCCCCTCTTCTCACCTCCTTCTATTTATGGACTAACACTATTCCTTAATGCACAATTCGAACTCCATCTTTCTTGATAAGTTCGAATTTTCTACCTCTTCCTTCCATTTTTCTTTTCCTCTGACACCTCAAGGAATCTCTATACTTTGACATAGAGGATTTCATATTTTCTTGTTCTCTTCTCTTTCATATGAGCAGGAGCAAAGACAAAGGCATTCTTGTTGAGGCTGATCCTGAACCTGAAAGGACCTTGAAGCGAAAGCTAAGAGAAGCTAAGGCACAACTCTCTGTAGAGGACCTAACAGAAATCTTCAAAGAAGAAGAACCCATGGCAGCCGAAAACAAGAACAACAATGCAAGGAAGGTGCTGGGTGACTTCACTGCACCTACTCCCGACTTCTATGGGAGAAT
>NC_029773.3:42603311-42603802 GCF_000817695.3 Arachis duranensis | reverse complement strand
GGATAGCTCTGCTGGAGGATCTCTTCATCTGAAGAAGACGCCTATAGAAGCTCAAGAACTAATTGAAATGGTTGCAAATAAACAATTCATGTACACCTCTGAAAGAAATCTTGTGAACAATGGGACAAATCAGAAGAAAGGAGTTCTTGAGATTGACACTCTGAATGCCATATTGGCTCAGAACAAAATATTGACTCAGCAAGTCAATATGATTTCTCAAAGTCTGTCTGGAATGCAAAATGCACCAGGTAGTACTAAGGAGGCTTCATCTGAAGAAGAAGCTTATGATCCTCAGAACCCTTCAATGGAAGAGGTGAATTACATGGGAGACCCCTATGGAAACACCTATAATCCTTCATGGAGAAATCATCCAAATCTCTCATGGAAGGATCAACAGAGACCTCAACAAGGTTTCAACGACAATAATGGTGGAAGAAACAGGTTTAGCAATAGCAAGCCTTTTCGATCATCTTCTCAGCAACAGACAGAGA
>NC_029773.3:42601669-42603153 GCF_000817695.3 Arachis duranensis | reverse complement strand
AAGAAAATTACTGAACTCCCTCCTAGTACTCTTCCAAGCAATACAGAAGAAAATCCAAAAGGAGAGTGCAAGGCCATCAACATGGCCAAATTTTGGGAGGAAGGAGAGGCAGTGAATGCCACTGAGGAAGACCTCAATGGACGTCCACTGGCCTCCAATGAGTTCCCCAATAAGGAACCATGGGAATCTGAGGCTCAAAATGAGACCATAGAGATTTCATTGAACTTACTTCTGCCATTTATGAGCTCTGATGAGTATTCTTCCTCTGAAGAGGATGAATATGTCACTGAAGAGCAAGTTGCTAAATACCTTGGAGCAATCATGAAGCTAAATGACAAGTTATTTGGAAATGAGACTTGGGATGATAAACCCCCTTTGCTCACCAAAGAACTGGATGACTTGTCTAGGCAGAAATTACCTCAAAAGAGACAGGATCCTGGGAAGTTTTCAATACCTTGTACCATAGGCACCATGACCTTCAAGAAGGCCTTGTGTGACCTAGGGTCAAGTGTAAACCTCATGCCTCTCTCTGTAATGGAGAAGCTAGGGATCTTTGAGGTGCAAGCTGCAAAAATCTCACTAGAGATGGCAGACAACTCAAGAAAACAAGCTTATGGACTTGTAGAGGATGTTCTGGTAAAAATTGAAGACCATTACATCCCTGCTGATTTCATAGTCTTAGAGACTGGGAAGTTCATGGATGAATCCATCATCCTTGGCAGACCCTTCCTAGCCACAGCAAGGGCTGTGATTGATGTTGATAGAGGAGAATTGATCATTGAAGTGAATGAAGAATCCTTTGTGTTTAAGGCTCAAGGATATCCCTCTATCACCATGGAGAGGAAGCATGAAGAGCTTCTCTCAAAACAGAGCCAAATAGAATCCCCACAGTCAAACTCTAAGTTTGGTGTTGGGAGGCCACAACCAACTTCTAAGTGTGGTGTTGAACCCCCACATTCACACTCTAAGTTTGGTGTTGGGAGGTTCCAACATTGCTCTGAGCATCTGTGAGGCTCCATGAGAGCCCTCTGTCAAGCTACTGACATTAAAGAAGCGCTTGTTGGGAGGCAACCCAATGTTATATTTTATCTATTTTCCTTTGTTATTTTATGTTTTCTGTAGGTTGGTGATCATGAGAAGTCACAAAATCAATTGAAAAAGCAAAAACAAAATGAAAAACAGAAAGAAAAACAGCACACCCTGGAGGAAGATCTTGCTGGCGTTTAAACGCCAGTAAGGCTAGCAGATGGGCGTTTAACGCCCAGTCTGGCACCATTCTGGGCGTTTAACGCCAGAAAGGGGCACCAGACTGGCGTTAAACACCAGTAAAGGGCAAGAACTTGGCGTTAAATGCCAGAAATGGGCACCAGCACGACGTTTAACGCCAGAATTGGCACAAAGGGCAATTTTGCTCGCCACTTGGTGCAGAGATGACTTTTCCTTGACACCTCAGGATCTGTGGACCCCACAAGATCCCCACCTAT
>NC_029773.3:42601227-42601516 GCF_000817695.3 Arachis duranensis | reverse complement strand
CCCACCTACCTCACCATTCAAATTCAAACCACTTTCCCACCCAAACCCACCCATACATGACCGAACCCTACCCCTCTCCCCTCTCTTATATAAACCCATCTTCACTCCTTCATTTTCACACAACCTAAACACTACTTCTCCCCCCTTTGGCCGAACTACAATGCCATTTCCATCTCCTTCATTTCTTCTTCTTCTACTCTCTTCTTTTCTCTTTTGCTCGAGGACGAGCAAACCTTTTAAGTTTGGTGTGGTAAAAGCATTGCTTTTTGTTTTTCGATAACCATTTATA
>NC_029773.3:42599454-42601007 GCF_000817695.3 Arachis duranensis | reverse complement strand
ACTCAAAAAGAGTGAATATCCGGAGATCCGACATGAGATCCGAAGAAGAGGTTGGGAAGTTCTTACCAACCCCATTCAACAAGTCGGAATCTTAATGGTTCAAGAGTTCTATGCCAATGCATGGATCACCAAGAACCATGACCAAAGTGTGAACCCGGATCCAAAGAATTGGCTTACTATGGTTCGGGAGAAATACTTGGATTTTAGTCCGAAAAATGTAAGGTTGGCATTCAACTTGCCCATGATGCAAGGATATGAACACCCTTACACTAGAAGGGTCAACTTTGATCAAAGGTTGGACCAAGTCCTCACAGTCATTTGTGAAGAGGGCGCTCAATGGAAGAGAGATTCAAGAGGAAAGCTGGTTCAATTGAGAAGGCATGACCTCAAGCCCGTAGCTAGAGGATGGTTGGAGTTTATCCAACGCTCAATCATTCCCACTAGCAACCGGTCCGAAGTTACTATAGACTGGGCTATCATGATTCATAGCATCGTGATTGGAGAAGAAATAGAAGTTCATGAGGTGATATCCCAAGAACTTTATAAGGTGGCGGACAAGTCCTCTACCTTGGCAAGATTAGCCTTTCCTCATCTCATTTGTCACCTCTGTTATTCAGTTGGGGTTGACACAGAGGGAGACATCCCCATTGATGAGGACAAGCCCATCATCTAGAAAGAGGAAAGGGAAGGCAAAAGCTTTCACCTCCGAGTCATGGGAAAATCCCTGAGATGCCTCAAGGGATGCACTTTCCTCCACAAAACTATTGGGAGAAACTAAACACCTCCCTAGGAGAATTGAGTTCCAACATGGGACAACTAAGGGTGGAGCACCAAGAATATTCCATCCTCCTCCACGAAATTAGAGAAGATCAAAGAATCATGAGAGAGGAGCAACAAAGACAAGGAAGAGACATTGAGGAGCTCAAGCACTCCATAGGATCTTCAAGAGGAAGAACAAGCCGCCATCACTAAGGTGGACCCGTTCTTTAATCTCCTTGTTCCTTATTTTCTTGTTTTTCGAATTTTCATGCTTATATTTGTCTATGTTTGTGTCTTGTGATCATTAGTGTCTTAGTGTCTATGCCTTAAAGTTATGAATGTCCTACGAATCCATCACCTTTCTTGAATGAAAAATGTTCTTAATTGAAAAAGAGAAGAATTGCATGAATTCTGAATTTTATAACAGATTAATTATTTTGATGTGGTGGCAATACTTTTGTTTTCTGAATGTATGCTTAAACAGTGCATATGTCTTTTGAATTTGTTGTTCATGAATGTTGGCTCTTAAAAGAATGATGAAAAAGGAGACGTGTTACTGAGGATCTGAAAAATCATAAAAATGATTCTTGAAGCAAGAAAAAGCAGTGAATACAAAAAAAAATCAAAAAAAAAGAAAGAAAAAGAAAGAGAAAAAGAAAGAAAAAGAAAGAAAAAGAAAGAAATAAAAGTGATAAAGTTGTGATCCAAGGAAAAAAGAGTGTGCTTAAGAACCCTGGACACCTCTAATTGGGAACTCTAGCAAAGCTGAGTCACAATCTGAAAAGGTTCACCCA
>NC_029773.3:42598666-42599294 GCF_000817695.3 Arachis duranensis | reverse complement strand
TGGATTCTGAGTTCCTAAAGAAGCCAACCATTCTGAATTTCAAAGGATAGAGTGAGATGCCAAAACTGTTCAGAGGCAAAAAGCTAAAAGCCCCGCTCATCTAATTAATGCTAATCTTCATAGATGTTTTTGGAATTCATTGTATATTCTCTTCTTTTTATCTTATTTGATTTTCAGTTGCTTGAGGACAAGCAACAATTTAAGTTTGGTGTTGTGATGAGCGGATAATTTATACGCTTTTTGGCATTGTTTTTAGTATGTTTCTAGTAGGATTTAGTTAGTTTTTAGTATGTTTTTATTAGTTTTTAGTTAAAATTCACTTTTCTAGACTTTACTATGAGTTTGTGTGTTTTTCTGTGATTTCAGGTATTTTCTGGCTGAAATTGAGGGACCTGAGCAAAAATCTGATTCAGAGACTAAAAAGGACTGCAGATGCTGTTGGATTCTGACCTCCCTGTACTCTAAGTGGATTTTCTGGAGCTACAGAAGCCCAATTGGCGCGCTCTCAATGGCGTTGGAAAGTAGACATCCTGGGCTTTCCCGCAATATATGATAGTCTATACTTTGCCCAATATTTGATGGCCCAAACCGGCGTTCAAATCACCATCAGAATTCCCAGCGTTAAACG
>NC_029773.3:42594111-42598441 GCF_000817695.3 Arachis duranensis | reverse complement strand
TGCCTGACAACCACCTCCGTTCTACCTTAGATTGGGTGGATATCTCTTGGATTCTTTAACCGGAATCTTCGTGGTATAAGCTAGAATTGATGGCGGCATTCAAGAGAATCCGGAAGGTCTAAACCTTGTCTGTGGTATTCTGAGTAGGATTCAATTATTGAATGACTGTGACGAGCTTCAAACTCCTGAAGGCTGGGCGTTAGTGACAGACGCAAAAGAATCACTGGATTCTATTCCAACCTGATTGAGAACCGACAGATGAATAGCCGTGCTGTGACAGGGTGCATTGAACATTTTCACTGAGAGGATGGGAGGTAGCCACGGACAACGGTGAAACCCTTGCATACAGCTTGCCATGGAAAGGAGTAAGAAGGATTGGATGAAGACAGTAGGAAAGCAGAGAGACCGAAGGAACGCAGCATCTCCATACGCTTATCTGAAATTCCCACCAATGAATTGCATAAGTATCTCTATCTTTATCTTTATGTTTTATTCATCATTCATAACCATTTGAGTTTGCCTGACTAAGATTTACAAGGTGACCATAGCTTGCTTCATACCAACAATCTCTGTGGGATCGACCCTTACTCGCGTAAGGTTTATTACTTGGACGACCCAGTACACTTGCTGGTTAGTTGTGCGAAGTTGTGTTTATGCCATGGTATTGAACACCAAGTTTTTGGGTTCATCACCGGGGATTATTTGAGTTGTGAAAAGTATTGATCACAATTTCGTGCACCATCACGCGTACGCGTGGGTGACGCGTGCGCATCAATGGCGAATCTCCTTCTCACGCATATGCATGGGTGACGCAAGCGCGTGGCCTTCAATTAAGCAAATCCTCATTTCTTCATGAATTATCCATTTTTGCATGCTTTTTCTTCATTCTTTCAACCCAATCTTTGCCTTCTAATCTTGAAATCACTTAACAAACATATCAAGGCATCGAATGGAATTAAAATTATCAATTTTTGGGCCTAAAAAGCATGTTTTTACTTTCAAGCACAAATTAGAAGAAATTCACAAAGTCATGCTATTTCATTGAATAAATGTGAGAAAAGATTAAAAAATCCCCTAAAATCGGCACAAAATAAACCACAAAATTGGGGTTTATCAGCCATACTATGACATAGTATGCGTCATGGAGAAAGTATCTCCATGCATGGTCCCTACGGTCTCTAAAGTTGGAGAATCACCGATGCTCTTTTCTATGCAACTCAAGAAAGGGTTCAAGAAGGGAGAGATTACATATTTGGCTCTATTACAAGAGGAGTCAACATCTAAAAAAGAATATGCTCCTCCTAAAATAAAGGAAGTCCTAGAAGAAAATAAGGACATGATGCCTCCTGAGTTGCCAAAACAACTACCACCTAGGAGGAAGGTGGACCACAAGATTGAATTGGAGTCAGGAGTAAAGCCGTCTGCCTCAGCACCTTATAGGATGGCACTGCCAGAACTTGAGGAGTTAAAGAAGCAACTCAAGGATGTTCTAGATGCTGGGTTCATCAGTCCATCGAAGGCACTTTATGGCGCACCAGTCTTTTTTCAAAAGAAGCATGATGGTTCATTGAGACTATGCATCGACTATCGTCTATCGAGCACTTAACAAGGTAACCATTAAGAACAAATACCCTACTCCTTTGATAGTTGATTTGTTTGATCAACTTGGTAGAGCCAAGTGGTTCTCAAAACTGGATTTGAGGTCAAGATATCACCAAGTGAGGATTGCTGATGGTGATGAGCCTAAGACCATATGTGTCACGAGGTATGGATCGTATGAGTGGTTGGTGATGCCTTTTGGCTTGACCAATGCTCCTGCAACCTTCTGTACCTTGATGAACGAGATCTTTCGACCTTACCTTGATCAGTTTATAGTGGTCTACTTAGCTGATACTGTTGTCTATAGCAATAGTTTAGAGGAACATGTAGAACATTTACGAACTGTGTTTAAGATCTTGCGAGAGAATAACCTATATGTGAAGAAGGAATAGTGTTTTTTTGCAAGGGATGAAGTCCATTTCTTGGGATACATAATTAAAGATGGAACTCTCTGCATTGATCAAGGAAAGGTAAAGGCTATCAAAAAATGGGAGCCGCCAAATAAGGTATCTGAATTGAGGTCATTCCTCGGGTTTGCTAATTACTATCGGAGGTTTATTAAGGAATACTCCACCGAGGCTGCACCATTAATTAATCTTCTCAAGAAGAATCACTCTTGGAAATGGTCAAAGGAGTGTCAAAAGTCCTTTGATGAGTTGAAGGCTGCTATCACAGAAGGATTAGTACTAGCACTATCCAACTACTCAAAGGTATTTGAAGTCCACACTAATGCTTCTGACTATGCTATTGGAGGGGTTCTGATGCAATAAGGACATCTGAATGCCTTTGAGAGTCACAAGTTGAATGATACAGAGAGGCTATACACCATCCAAGAGAAGGAGATAACAGTGGTAGTGCATTGTCTGAGAACTTAGTGTCACTACTTGCTTGGTTCACACTTTATCGTCAAGACAAACAATGTAGCTAAAAGCTACTTCTAAACTCAGAAGAAGTTAAGCCCCAAACAAGCTAGGTGGCAATATTTCTTAGTTGAGTTTGATTTCGAATTTGAATACAAGTCAGGCAAGACTAATGTGGTAGCAGATGTGCTGAGCTGCAAGGCTGAGTTGGTAATCATTTTTATGGTCGAAGGAGATATTGTGTATACCATCAAAGAAGGGTTGCATCATGATCCATTAGCTAAGAAGTTGGTAGAGTTGGCTAGAGAAGGTAAGAGCAAAAGATTTTGGCTAGAACATAACCTTCTCTGTACCAAAGGAAGAAGACTATACATCCCTAAATGAGAAAATCTAAGAAGAAAATTAGTAAGAGAATGCCACGACACCAAGTGGGCTGGTCACCAAGGTCAGTGAAGGACCTTGGCACTCATTGAATCTTCTTATTATTGGCCTCAAATGAGAGATGAAGTGGAGAGCTATGTGAAGACTTGTCTTGTGTACCAACAAGATAAGATTGAAAACATGACACCAAGTGAGTTGTTGGAACCTCTGCCTCCATCAGAGTGACCATGGGAAAGTGTCTCTCTAGATTTCATCTCTGCCTTACCAAAGTATGAGGGGTTTAGACCTATTCTTGTGGTAGATCGATTTTCAAAGTATGCTACCTTTATACCTGCCCCTACTGACTACACTGCAGAGGAAGCAGCACGACTATTCTTCAAGAATGTGGTGAAGTACTGGGGATTGCCTAAGAGTATTATTAGTGATCAAGATCCACGCTTCACAAGATAACTATGGACGGAGTTGTTCAAACTTCTTGGGTCGAAGCTTCATTTTTCAACAAGTTTTCCTCTTCAAACCGATGGACAGACTGAGAGAGTGAATGCCTTACTCGAGTGTTACTTGAGGCATTTTGTAAACGCTAATAAGAAGGATTGGACAAAACTCCTCGACATTGCTCAGTTCTCATACAATTTGCAAGGGAGCGAGTCCACAGGGAAAAGTCCATTCGAGATTGTGACCGGACAACAAACGGTTACACCACACTCTCTTTCTTTCTTTTACTCAGGAAAGAGTCTAGGAGCTTATCATATGATTAAGTCATTGGAAGAACAAGTAGATGTCACTCGTTCTTACCTCGACAAAGCTACAAAGAGGATGAAGAAATGGGTAGATAAGAAGAGGAGGCATGCAAGCTATCAAGTGAAAGACAAGGTAATGATTAAACTTCTTCTACATCAATTCAAAGCCTTTCGCAAGGTTCATAAGGGCTTAATCCGCAAATACGAAGGGCCATTTAAGATCATTGGATGTGTTGGGAAGGTTGCTTACAAAGTACAACTCCCTTCCACTATGAAGATCTACCCGGTCTTCCATGTGAGTATGCATAAACCATATCATAAAGACCAAGATAAACTAAATAGAGGTGACTCGAGTCGTGCTCCGCCTATGGTGATTAGATCCTTTGATAAAGAAATCGAAGAGATCTTAGCCAATCGTGTCGTGCAACGAAGAGGAGAACCACCAAGTATCTGATGTGTGGAAAACGATCCAACACAAAACTCACCGGCAAGTGTACCGGGTCGCATCAAGTAATAATAACTCACATGAGTGAGGTCGATCCCACAGGGATTGAAGGATTGAGCAATTTTAGTTTAGTGGGTGATTTAGTCAAGCGAATCAAGTTTTGGTTGAGTGATTTGTGTTTAATAGGAAGTAAATGACAGTAAATGTAAAGGGGGAAGGGAGAAGTGCAGTAAATTAAAGGACAGGAAAGTAAATTTGCAGAAACTTAAAGAACAAGAAAGTAAATGACTGAAACTTAAAGTGCA
>NC_029773.3:42588449-42589382 GCF_000817695.3 Arachis duranensis | reverse complement strand
AAGAGTGGTTCTTCGTCCCCTTGTGTGAATAGATGTTCCTCCTTTTTCAGCTGGATGATCTGTCTAGATGAGGTGAATTTGGCCAGAAATTTGGTAACCAAATCATCCCAACTAGTGATGCTTCCTTGAGGAAAAGTTTCAAACCATTGTGCAGCTTCACCCTTTAATGAGAAGGGGAATAACAGGATCTTATAAGTGTCATGATCTGAACCATCAGTTTTGACTGCATTACAAGTCTTTAGAAAAGTGGATATGTGCTGCTGAGGATCATCCGATGGATTTCCGTCATAAGAAAAATTGTTCTTAATGAGTGTAATGAGTGGTGGCTTCATGTCATGATACCCTTTGTCTGTAGAAACTTGATTTCCTGTGATATGCAAACAATCAGGATGACCAAGCAACAACACGCTTGAGAATTAAGTGCAGTTATTTGAGATAAATTGTTAGTGAGTTAATAGAGGCAATTTCTCAAACAGTTAGTGTGTTAGTAAGAATTAGAATAACCGAAAAGAAAAAAAATGCTTAATCTAGATCTCCACTTCACTTAATCATTGTCAATCTATTTCAATCCCCGGCAACGGCGCCAAAAACTTGATGTGTGGAAAACGATCCAACACAAAACTCACCGGCAAGTGTACCGGGTCGCATCAAGTAATAATAACTCACATGAGTGAGGTCGATCCCACAGGGATTGAAGGATTGAGCAATTTTAGTTTAGTGGGTGATTTAGTCAAGCGAATCAAGTTTTGGTTGAGTGATTTGTGTTTAACAGGAAGTAAATGACAGTAAATGTAAAGGGGGAAGGGAGAAGTGCAGTAAATTGAAGAACAGAATTGTAAATTTACAGAATCTTAAAGAGCAAGAAAGTAAATGACTGAAACTTAAAGTGCAAGAAACATAAATTGCAGTAACTTAAATGGCAAGAAAGATAAA
>NC_029773.3:42575165-42587985 GCF_000817695.3 Arachis duranensis | reverse complement strand
TGCGGCCTTGGTGCGAGTTGGTGCGGCCTTGGTGCTGCCAGGAACGCAAAACGCTGCCCTGCCCGCGCCAAGGGCAGGGCAAAAAGTTGTGGTGCTGCCAAGGTCGAAGATTGGTGCGCCAGAATTCGTGCGTGGTGCACCAGGAACACAAAACGCTGCCCTGCCCCGCGCCAAGGGCAGGGCAGAAAGTTGTGGTGCTGCCAGAAGAGGGTCGTGGTGCGCGCTGGTGCTGCCAGGGAAGGATTTGGTGCGCCAGATTTGCTTCTTGGTGCGCAAGGTGCTGCGCCAATCCAAATGCTGCCCTGCCCGCGCCAAGGGCAGGGCAGAGTTGCCAGTTTGCTGTCCCGTGTTCGAAACACGGAGGACGCACACGCTACAATAATTTCCTTGGTTTCTTGGCACGGCACTCATCCTTAAGTCTTGGCTTCCACATGGTTCTTTGTTCGATCCTTGTAGCATGCATGGGTGACATTTTTCTCTTGAATTTCTTCCTTAGAGAGCCCGATTCTGCCCTCCACAAGGGCAGGGCAATGTTCTCTTCCTCTTGGTTCCAAGGCACATTTTGTGCTCTGCCCTTGTAGTGGGCAAGGCAGAGTTGCCTTCATTATTTGGTTTCCTTATGTTGCCCTCCTAGAGGGCAGTCTGCCCTTGTGGAGGGCAATGTTGCCTCCCCCTTTAGCATGCGGCACGCTTCTTCTCTCCTTGGCCACGCTTTCCTTTCCTTAGGCTACACTTCTTAGGCCACGCTTTTCCTTTTCTTTTCTTTTCTTCACCTACAATAAACCAAAACAACCACTCCAAGTGTCACTAAATTCAAGAGGCTTATAAATCAATTAAAATTCAATCAAAGTTAGCTCAAACCTCATGGATTAACATTAATTTCATGGTGGTTGCTTGATTTAAAGAAGTTATGCATTTTCACTCCAAATCACTTACTTAGGATGCAAGAAAGTGCATAAATGCTTAACAAAACAAGTGAAATTAGCTTGAAAAATGGGTATATGATGACTTGTCATCAGTATCCAATACTTGATCAAGTGGAAAGGACTCCTGATAACCGAAGCTAGCTGGGAAGCTCGTGAAGATCTGTGGGAAATCCAAGAACACCTGGAGCGCTATCATGAATAGAATGCGACGAGAATATCTATGCATTAGGTGAGAGAGAATATCACAGTAAATTTTAGAATATTAAAATTAATAGTGTTTGTATAGTTTTCTAGAGTGTTTGAGAATGCTCTAGATGATTTTGGAATATTCTAGAATATTCTAAAAGGTCCTAGAATATCCTAGAAGGTTTTAGAAGACTCTAGAAGGGCATAGAGTAATCTAGAAGAATCTGGGTATATAAAGAAGTATGAAGAGTAGTATAGAATAATCTAGAAGTATTTAGAAAGTTGGGATAGGATTAGATATTTATAATGAAGGTTCTAGATGATTAATTTGGACCGTTGATTAGATTTAATCCTAACTATCCATTAAAGAGGTGGATGGCTATAAATAGAAGGTGAGAGTTAGTGTAAGTCATGTGTGAGTCATTCGTAATAAACACTTGAGTAATGAAGTGTTCTTTCCACCAAAACTTCCTTTCTCTTGTGTTCTTAGCTTTCTTGCTAAATACTGAGGGTTAGACTGACTTGGTCTTAACTCAAGAGGTTGAGTAAATCCAAGTGCCGGTACGGTAGCGTTGGAGTGTGTCCAAGGCCGTGACAGTCAGCCTTGTTAAAATTTCACTATTAGCATTACACACATGCATATAGATATTTTTGTCTATCGTGGAAGCACAACATTGATTTAATTTTAAAACATTATATACATAAATAAGATTATTTAAACGTTAAGAATAACTTTGAAATTGACGCAAATATTGTGAACAAAATCAATATTTAAAAAAAAAGACTAAACTATGATTATAGGACTAACTAATAGTGTTTGATTATATTATAAATAGAATGAGTTTGATTCTTAAAAAACTAAAATACATTTTTAGTTTATTTTAAAATAGTAAAATATCTTTTTAGGATTTATTTTACAAAGACTAAAATATTCTCTTAGAATTAGAGTTTTTAACTGTCTTAATAATAATTAGATACTTTATTTTTTGTTAAAAGAGGCTAAAATATTTTTTGGGATTAAAGTTCTTTAGTTGCAAAAGAATAAAATTTTAAATTTAATTTTATAAAAAATAAAATACCCACTTAATTAATGGTTGCTTCTTCCAAACTCCAATTAATTAAGAAAAACAATTATCCTTTTTAGTTGGAATCATTTAAGATTAAACATGTGATAATTTAATATTGCATCATTAATAAGTAAACAAATTATATTTAAACCCAACCATTTATATCTTTTTTATATTTTCACCTGAAATATTAATTAAATTTAAAAATATATTAAAATATCTTTCTAATAATTAACTAGCTAAAAAATGTAAAATTATCCTTTTGAGTATCCTTTTTAGTATACTATTGCATAAGGAGTTATATATTACCTTAACCTAAAAGCATATTTTGGTCCTTTTCAAAATTGAGTATAAAAAGATATGTTGACTATTTTAAAACTAATTAAATGGGTATTTTAATTTTGAATAAATTATCATTTTTATCTATGAATATTAAAAATATTGACAAATTTATCTATGAAAAAATAAAATTGACTTTCTACCATAAAAAATAAAAGGTGACAAAATTACGTAAATCTTAAATAATTATTCAAATTTCTTAAACTACCCTTTTTATCCTAACATATTTCATTCCCAATTTTCAATCCCTAACCCTCCTTTACTTATTATCCCAGTTCACAATTGTTTACCACTACCACCCATATTATTTCTCATTTAATCTTCATCCCCATATCTATTGCTACCATCATCGTTGTTGCTGTCACTTCCTCCTCATTACCACCACACTATCCCACTCTAAAAAATTGACAAGGAGAGGTGTCATGCATTGTAGACACCAAGTCTAAGCACCTTCAAACTCTACAGTATAGGCTCATTCACTGAACACGCTCGAAACCAGTATCGGTGGAGCTTCTCAGCTCCCGGATGTGTTCAAGGATCTCGTAGTTGCGGTGGAATCTATTAGGGAAGCAGTCGCAAAACAACTGGTGATAAGATTGAAGGTTGTTCAGAGTGCTTACGATGTCCTTGATAAGAAGGAAGCTAAAAAGGGTGATGACGAATTGGATGATTGTGCACCTTCTATTAGATACACTGTTCACAAGCTTATTCATGGTGTTTCTTCCTTGAGAGTTTTATGTTTTTTTTGTTGTATTTTTGGATTATTAATTTGCTTACAGATTGGTTTTGAATTCAATATGAAGGTGTACAGATGTTTGCTCATTGAAAGTTGGAACTTGTCATTGTTATTGTAACTTTTTTATCTGAAAAACTAGCTCCTATCTAGTTCATACTTCTCTTCTTCTCTCTATTAATACTGTGCTTCATTGCTAGATGGATGTTGATCATGTAACACTTTATTACTCTAAGCCTTACCTCACATCGTAAAGTGAAGGATAACAAAGTGCCACGATATTTCTAAAGCTCATATAATATTATATATAGAAAGAATTAATAATTATTAGAAGCCCGATGAAAAATTAAAACTCAAAACAAAGATAGAAAAGCACGAAGCATTCACACAATAACTAAAAGCATACGGGATTGATAACATTTATAAAGAAATATTTTTTAACTGGGTTTTTATTACAAATCTTTTTCATAAACTAAAAGTTTTATAGTTAAAAATTTGAAGTAGTAGTGAGAACTGTTAATACGTTGGTCATCCCAGATCTTGGTCCCGGTTGTAAGTCCCAGTGAGGCAGTGAATCCGTCAGTTAACGAGGGTGGTCTTGTAACTCACAAAGTTCTAACCATAAAATGGCTAGTTTATTGAGAACAATGAATAGTTTAAATCTAGGAAAAAATAATTCTTTAGTAGTAAAAACAGATAATGGTGAAGCATCCACCTCTGGAACTAAAAATAAATTAGAAATAGCTAAGTTAGAGGAAAGTTTTCATAATTGGAATATACCTATAATAGATAAAGATGAAGTATATAAAAAAAAAAGAAATTTCTGGAAAGGAAGAGATTATGAAATTCATATGTTAGAATACTGTAAACCAGGAACAAGTACTAATAGGACTATTACCATCTTAGAAGAAGATAAGCTAAAAGAACATAGTAACAAAGGATACAACTTCATCCATAGGATTAATACAAGTAGCAATAAAACCTAATTTTAGAATTGGAATAAATCTTTCTATAGTATTGACCTTAAGAGATACCAGATTTCAAAATTTTACTGATTCATTAATAGGAATATTAGAAAGTAACTGTCATAATGGACCAGTTTTCTTCAATTGTTATCCGAATTATGCTATGAATTTAAAAAATGAATACACTTGGCAAGCCTTAAAATTGCAGGTCCGATCTAATGAGAAAATTATAAATGAAAAATATTATCTATTTGAAATAATATATAGAATATATTATAAAATAACTAAGGTTAATTATAACTTTAAAGCATTAAAACAATCCGCAAAAGAAGAAACAATAATTATGCATGTAAATCTTAAAAGATCTAATATACAAACACTTAGAAAGCTAAGACATGAGGAATTAATAAGCAAAATGCCTGAAAAATAGGTAATACCTGATATTATTAAAGAGCCACAAAAAGAAAACACTAGATTAAGAGAAATAATAAGAGAAGGATCGGATATTAGAATTAGGTTGAATAGATCCTAATCATTAAGAATTCCTGATAGTGTTGAAACCATTAGTCATAGAAATTCTATAGATAATTCATCAATAGGAAATATGGATAATATTATAGGAATTAATAATATAAAGGCCTCATATAGCCACCCCTGTATATAAAGCACCTTCAGAATACGATCTAATGGAATCACAAATATTATCAGTAATTATCAAGGAAGAACCATTTGAGATTGATAAAAAATAGATAAGACAAGATTTTAAAGTTGATTATAATAAACCATTAAGAGATTGATATTTTACCAATTATTCTGAAAATGATGTCATTAGACTAAGATAACTATTTTATGATTTATGAAAGAAAATAGAATTAATTTATATTTCTTTGACTGGTATGTTAATTATTACTCTGAAAACAACAAGAAATTATGTCTGTTAACAAAACCAACTGTTGTATGGAAAACTAGTTCAGGATCAATAATAGAATCTGAATATCCTCCTAAAGAAACTATTAAAATACCAGTTGAAAAAAATCTAGAAATTGAAGCAACATCTTATAAAGATAGGAATGTAGAAGGAAATATAGAAAAAAGAGATATTAAGAAATTACATCAACAATTAAACTTTACTAATACCATGTTAGATATAATAAAAAATCAATTAAGAAGAATAGAAAATATAGAAAAAACCACTAAAGTAGAAAAACCTATAGAAAAACCTGTATATAAATTACAAAGCTTAGATAATATTAATTTAAAATCTAGTGTAGAAGCAGAAGTTGAAGAACTAAAAGAAAAACTCAGAAGTATTAGTCTAGGAAAAATGACGACTAATACATTAAAAAAGAAAGAAGAATTAGAAATAAATAAAATATCTCACAAAAGAGATTATTCTAAAACAAGAAATTATTATTCTAGATCATCACTAGTAGATGTGGGCTTAGAAGAAAGAACGCAATTAGTACAGAATAGTTTCTCAAGATCAGATTTAGTAGAATAGAATATCAATGGATTAAGTGAACAGGCCATTTTAGATCAAATGTGTAATATGACTATGGCTGCAACTGCTTATAAGATGAGAAAAACTTCCGATAAAGAAGCAGCAATTATGTTAACCCAATAATTTACAGGACAATTAAAAGGCTGGTGGGATAATTTTTTCAGCATCCAAGAAAAAAAATTAATTATTAATAGCATTAAACAAGAAGATCAGTCACCAGATGCTACATTCACATTGATATATACCATTATTAAAAATTTTGTAGGAGATCCAAGTACTTTTAAAGATAGGATAGGAACTCAATTAATGAATTTAAGATGTCCAACCATGTCTGATTATAGATAGTATAAAGATGTCTTTATGTCAAAAGTTTTGATAAGAGATGATGCACATGCACCTTTTTGAAAAGAGAGATTCGTAGCAGCTTTACCAAAATTATTCTCTGAAAAAATATTACGAAAACTACAAACACAATTTGGGACTCGGATTTCCTATAACTCATTAACCTGTAGATAATTGCATAATATAATAGTACAAACAGGTAAAAAAGTATGCACAGATACTAAGATACAACCAAAAAGAAAACAAGAAACTATCACGAAAAAAAAACTTGGAACGTTTTGTTATCAATACGGAATAACTTCGGAAAAGGTACCCAGTGGTCAACATAAAATTAAAAATAAAAATTCTATAAAAAACCTAAATATAATATAGATAAACCTCTTTATTATGAACAAAAATATTATAAAAAATTCCATAAAATCCCTTAAATCTTCTAATAAGAAAAAGCAAGTAATATGTTGGAAATGTAAAAAACAAGGACATTATACTAATAAGTATACAACAGAACAAAAAATAAATAAAATAGAAAACAAAAAAATTAAACACGCTTTGACAGCTATATTAATCAATTCAGAATCAGAAGAAGAATCAATTTATGAGGACTCTTCTGAAACTGAAGATTATTTTATACAACAATTAGACCTTATGTCAGAAGAAGAAAGCTCAGAAGAAACTATTGAAAAAGATGAGCAGAATAATTATTTAGGAATAGGATTATGTAACTGTAGAAATTGTGAAAAACTTTAAATATTCTGACTAGAGAATAGACTTCTACACTAATAAAAATAATTGACAGGTTAAAAGATACCCCATTAAGAGACGAATTCATAAACCAATAGCTGAATTAGTTAAAAAAGAAGAAGAAAGTAAGCAGAAATGAAATAACACCAATAGAAATAATGGAAATCTATAATCGGTTTAAAAACCCGCAAGAAGGGGTCTCTCTTAATTCTCTTAAAGACAAGATAAAAAAGTTAAAAAGAGAAGTTTCAGAATTGAAATAACAAAATATTAATATGGACTATAGATTACTAAAAATAGAAGGAGAAAATATAATAAAAATCCAAGAACAAACTTTGAAAAATAGTATTAGTAAAACAGAAGAGACTAGTAACATAATAATTCTAGAGAATTATATTAACATGGATCCAGAAAATTACATAAATATACTAACTATATTAGTAAACCAAAAGTGGTTCACTACGATAACCTTAATTGTAAGAGAAGAAAAATTTGATATCATAGCTATAGTAAATTCAGGAGCTGATGTTAATTGTATACAAGAAGGATTAATACCTACAAAATATTATGAAAAAACTACAGAAAAAATCTTAAAAACAGAAAATAACAGAATGACTATAGACTATAAATTATCCAAAGCAAAAATCTGTAAAAATTGAGTATGTTTTTTCACTACATTCTTTTTGGCAAGAAATATATCTCATCAAGTCATATTAGGAAATTCTTTTACTATATTATTATATCCCTTCAATGTTGATATAGACGGGATAACTTGTTTACGCATTCCAAATCATACTGTTCATTTTGAATTTCTCACTAAACCAAAATAACATGAAATTAATATGTTACAACATCTATCTACCCAAGTTAATGTTGTAGAAAGGGAAACAAAACAAATTAACTATTCAAATCAAGAAAAATTTTACAACACCTACCAATCTAAATTAATATTATAGAAAGAAAAACAAGACAAATTAACTATTTAAACCAATAAGTTATATTTAAAAGAATAGAAGAATAATTACAAAATCATGAAATACAAAATAAAATAAAAGGAATTGAAGAAAAACTTAGAAAAGAACTATGTAGCCTAAACTCCAAAGCTTTTCATTATAGAAAATTACATGAAATATCTTTACCATATGAAGATGGATTTAATGAAAAAGATATACTAACAAAGGCAAAACTAATACATATGAATAAAGAATATCTAGAATATTGTAGAAAAGAAATACAAGAATATCTGGATAAGGGACTAATAACGCCTTCGAAATCCCCCTGGAGCTGTACAGGCTTCTATGTAATGAAAGCATCTGAAATAGAAAGAGGTGCTCCAAGATTAGTTATCAATTATAAACCTCTTAACAAGGTGCTAAAATGGATTAAGTATCCCATACCAAATAAAAGCGATTTAATTAAAAGATTAAATAAAGCGAATATTTTTTCAAAATTTCATTTGAAATCAGGATACTATCAGATTACAATAAAAGAGGAAGATAGATACAAAACAGCTTTTATAGTACCCATTGGACATTATGAATGGAATGTAATGTCTCAAGGATTAAAAAATACTCCAAGCGAGTTCCAAGAAATAATGAATACTATATTTTACCCACATATAAAATTTACTATAGTATATCTTGATGACGTACTAGTATATTTAAAAGGAATAAATCAGCATATATATCATCTAGAAAAATTTATGAATATCATAAAAGAACAAGGATTAGTTTTATCAGAAAAGAAAATGAAAATTTTTATAACTAATGTAAGTTTTTTAGGATATGAAATTTATCTAGGGACTATAGTACCTATTAAAAGAGCCATTGCATTTGCCGATAAATTTCCAAATGAAATAACTGACAAAAAATAGCTACAAAGATTTTTAGGATGTTTAAATTATGTAGCAGAATTTTTACCTGGAATAAGAGTCACATGCGAACCTCTTTATAAGAGATTAAGAAAAGATCCACCTCTATGGACAGAAGAAATGACTTCTATAATAATAAAAATAAAAAATGCAATAAAAGAAATACCCTGTATAAGTATACTATATCCATTAGCTAAATTAATTGTAGAAACAGATACATCAGAATTAGGATATGGAGGAATTCTTAAACAAATACCTCCTAATAGCTCAAAAGAACAGATAGTAAAATATCATTTAGGAATTTGGAACCAGGCTCAAAAGAATTATGCAACAGTTAAAAATAAATACTTGCCATAGTATTATGTGTTTCAAAATTTCAAGAAGATTTATTTAATAAAACATTTATAATAAGAACTGATTGTAAAGCAGCCCCAAGCGTTTTGAAAAATGATGTCAAAAATCTGGTTTCAAAACAAATATTTACAAGATGGCAGGCTATTCTATCATGTTTCGATTTTATTATTGAACATATAAAAGGAGAACTAAATTCACTCCCTGACTTTCTTACTAGAGAATTTTTGCAGGGAAAGAATGGATCAAAAACCAGCTTCCAATGAAGATTATGGTCAACCTTTTGACCAAATAAAAGAAAGAAAATTATCAATTACTCGTGTACCAGCAAAAACATTATCATTAAAACCTATGACTGTCACAGGTTGTAAAAGCATCATCATCATCATCACCTTCTAAGAGCTCTTTAATTACTGCTAATAATAAATTCAGATTACTACAACCATCTAATCTTTATAACACTCAACCCTTGAAAGAGCATTTTTTATATTATGAAAAATCCAATCCTATCAGAATATTAGCCATCGAAAAAGAGTGGTTCAAAAAAGATAGAAAAACCCTATACAAAACTATTTTCCCAAACAATTTTCATTATATTCCTGTTAACCCACAAAAAGCCCAAAAATTTTATGAATTCATATTAGTAGACACCGGATCCATTGAATTAACACATTATAGAGATCCCAATACCAAACAGCCCATTTACTCAAAAATAAAAATCATGAAAATATTATCCTTACAAGAGTGGGAATTACCTCCTTATCAGTCTAAGAACTTCTCATTAAAAGAAGCATAGAATCATAGACTACCAAGAAGCATAGAATCATACATTATTCCTATCACCAAGTCCCCATTCCTGGTTCATTTGGTTCAGAAAAGGGATATCACTACAATTTCCTAAATGGTTCCAATCATGGTTCCAAATCTTTGGACCTTTAGAAGCCTTTTTCCCAAAAGAAGCAAACCTGGCTTATGAATACTTTAAAAGCAAATCATTATTTTTACAAGAATATAAATTCATCTCGTTTATAGCAGCCATGGGAATAAGCTGAATTATGACCTGGGAATATGATTCAGTAGCCTATGAAGAATGTCCAAATATACAATACTTAGTGGGAGTGATAAAAATAAAATAGTGGAATAAATATGACATAAATTTACTAAGGAAAGCAACTATTGATCAATGGTTAACAACATCATAAAAGCATCCAGCAATAACAGCTTCAAGCACTACTAATGAACAGATAGCCTACAAAAAAGAGACCCAATTCTTAGCTCAGAAGTAACAAATTATGGCAGCTCTAGCAGCAGCAACATCAGAAGAAGATATTCAGAACTCACTACAAGCAATCCAGGCCGTATCTCTCAGAGAAGAGGAAGAAGTCCAATCCAGTCTGACACATGATTTTCAAGATTCTCAAGACCCGTTTGAAATGTAATAAGAACAGTATATGAAAAAGGCCAGTTAAAAAGAAAATGATCTCTGTAAAAAAAAGAAAGAAAAAAGCTAACTGTAAATGTCGGCAAATAGTAAAAGCAAACAGTAAATGTCGGCAAAACAGTAAATGACGGCAAACATTAAAAGCAAACAGTACTGTCGGCAAATAGTAACCAAATAGTAATCATTTGAGGTCTATAAATACCAAAGGCCTCATTCATTCCAAGGCATCAAAAACTTGAAAGCTCAAAAGCTCTCTCTACTTCTATATCTCCTTACTTCATAAATTCTCTAAATACTTGTAATCATCTTCAAGATTGTATCAACTTTACAAGCAATAATAGTACAAGTTCATCTCTATAAGCTTACTATCTTATTCTTTCTTTTCTTATAATTTCATTAATCTCTTAGTTATTATTTCTATTCTTATAACATGAAAGAATTTCAAAAGAGGCTTATTTCTTTGAAGCTTGTTAGAAGAAAAATAAAAATAAGAATGATGGCAATAACAATGAAAATAAGAAGATTAACAACTGAATCTTCAGAACTAACAGTAGAAATAACGAAGATAAACAATAAAATAATCAAAACCAAAAATTTGCTACAACATATTAAAACCATAAAATCAATAGAAAATGCTAAGGAAAATATTAAGAATAAACGTATTCATCATGTTAGAAGAATGCATTATCTTCATAGGCAAAGTATGATCACTTTACAAGCTATATAGTCACCAATACAAGTAGTAAACATCCAAATGATGCAACCATTACAAGCAGTACAACCTGAAGCTTTGCCCGAGCCTTTAAGAGATCCTTTAAGCAGATTCCAGTCCACGTGTTCGCGTCAAGCACGCGATCGCGTCATTGCGATTTCTCCATTCCGCGCGGTCACGTGAGCCATGCGTCCGCGTCGGTCTTCGCTGGTCATCTTTTTGGTTTCTTCTTTTTCTCTACAGAAACTTCATCAAATCCCTCCGAATGCTACCTAAAATAAATAAAATTGCACAAAACTCAAAATAGCATCCATAGTGGCTAAAATATAATTAATTCTTAATTAAACTCAACAATTTAGATGCAAATTCACTAGGAAAAGATAGATAAGATGCTCACGCATCACAACACCAAACTTAAACTGTTGCTTGTCCTCAAGCAACCAAAACTAATATAGGCTTAGGATGTGAATTTGCATGAGAATGAGAGTTCGATTAAGCTCGTGTCTCTTCTTATAGTTGGGTTTACAACTGCAATCCTGAATAGGTTTGGCATCTCACTTTCCTTTGAATCGGAAGAATGTTAATGTCATTCGGAATTAGAATCCGGATGATATTATGAATTCTCTGATCTTTACATTTCAGTTTAATCCTTGAACACAACAACATTTACTTTAATTTATTTTTCTTTGGTGCTTTGCACCTTGAGCCTAGCCGTGACTTTAAATGTTTTGTCTCAAGCTTTACTTGACACAGAAACACCACAAGCACTTAACTGGAGAACTCTTTTTGAGTTCTGATTTTTCTTTTAATTACTCCCAGACAGTGGTGCTTAGAGCCTTTGGCATACTCTGTTAAACACACTTGGTCTCGACTCTAAGTGTTCTGTCTCAAGGATTACTTGACACAATCACACCACAAGCATATGACTAGGAAAACAACTCTGTGAGCTTTTAATCATGTCTGACCTCCCTAGTCACTGATGCTCAGAGCCTTGGACCTTGCTTTTATCATTATTTATTTATTTACATAATGATTTTTTTTTGCTGTTTCTTTTGCTTCAAGGATTAAATTTTTGTTTATTTTTCATAGAAGTCATAATAATTCTCTAAATTCCTGTTCTTTATACATCAACATCCCTTGATTCAAATTCAAATATGCACTGTTCATTTCATGCATTCAAAAATCACAGAAAATACCATCACATTTAATTTTTAAGACTATTCTTAAAATTAACTCAATTTCTCATGCAATACATCACTTCTTTTTCTTTTCTTTTTATATTCAAGTTCAGTGAGTGGTACATGAAACATCTTTTCAGCATTAAACAAATTAAAAGAAAACTAATCCTAGGATTCTAACTAATAAAAGATCATGCAACAAACGAAGTAAAATAGCAGAAAACCGGAACATAACATAGAAAAAGAGGGGAGGAATAAAAATGAAAGGAACTTGATGAGCGGATAATTTGTATACTTTTTGGCATTGTTTTTAGTATGTTTTTGTTATGATATAGTTAGTTTTTAGTATATTTTTATTAGTTTTTAGTTAAAATTCACTTTTCTGGACTTTACTATGAGTTTGTGTGTTTTTCTGTGATTTCAGGTATTTTCTGGCTGAAATTGAGGGACCTGAGCAGAAATCTGATT
>NC_029773.3:42570051-42572573 GCF_000817695.3 Arachis duranensis | reverse complement strand
TTTCAATCATATCTTTTTAATCATATCTTTTTCAAATCATATCTTTTTCAATCAAATCTTTTTCAATCATATCTTTTTTTTTAAAATTTGATTTAAAAAATCTTTTCTAACTTCTTATCTTTTCAAAATTGATTTTCAAATATTTTTCAATTAACTAATTGACTTTTTGTTTGTTTTACCATTTCTTATCTTTTTCAAAACCACCTAACTACTTTTCTCTCTCTAATTTTCGAAAATCACCTTCCTTTTTTTTCAAAATTCTTTTTATTTAACTAATTATTTTAACTTTTAATTTTATTTCCTTTCTTAATTTTTGAATTTTAACTAATAATTAAAATAAAAACAAAAATATTTTTCTTTTTTTCTTAATTAAAAATTCAAAATTTTTTCTCTCTCTCATCTCTTTCTATTTATTTATTTAATTACTAACACTTCTCTTCATCTTAAAATTCGAACCCTCTCTTTCTCTCTGTGTTCGAATTTTTTCTTTTCCTTCTTCTATTCTTTTCCTTCTTCTATTCTTTTCTTCTTCTACTCACAAAAAGGAATCTCTATACTATGACATAGAGGATTCCTCTTCTTTTCTGTTCTCTTCTTTTTCACATGAGCAGGAGCAAGGATAAGAACATTCTTGATGAAGCTGATCTGGAACCTAAAAGGACTTTGAAGAGGAAGCTAAGAGAAGCTAAAATACAACACTCTGAAGAGGACTTTACTGAAATTTTCGAAAAAGAAGTAGAGATGGCCGAAACCAATAACAATGGTGGAGGTGCAAGGAAGATGCTTGGTGACTTTACTGCACCAAATTCCAACTTACATAGAAGAAGCATCTCAATCCCTGCCATTGGAGCAAACAATTTTGAGCTAAAGCCTCAATTAATTTCTCTAATGCAATAGAATTTCAAGTTTTATGGACTTCCATCAGAAGATCCTTTTCAGTTCTTAACTGAATTCTTGCAGATCTGTGATACTATTAAGCTAATAGAGTTGATCCTGAGGTCTATAAGCTTATGCTTTTCCCTTTTGCTATAAGAGACAGAGCTAGAACATGGTTGGACTCTCAACCTAGAGATAGCCTGAACTCTTGGGATAAGCTGGTCACGGCTTTCTTAGCCAAGTTCTTTCCTTCTCAAAAGCTGAGTAAGCTTAGAGTGGATGTTCAAACCTTCAGACAGAAAGAAGGTGAATCCCTCTATGAAGCATGGGAGAGATATAAGCAACTGACCAAAAAGTGTCCTTCTGACATGCTTTCAGAATGAACCATCCTGGATATATTCTATGATGGTCTGTCTGACTTGTTTAAGATGTCATTGGACCATTCTGCAGGTGGATCCATTTACCTAAAGAAAATGGCTGCAGATGCTCAGGAACTCATTGACATGGTTACAAATAACCAGTTCATGTACACTTCTGAAAGGAATCCTGTGAGTAATGGGACGCTTCAAAGGAAGGGAGTTCTTGAAATTGATGCTCTGAACGCCATATTGGCTCAGAATAAAATATTGACTCAACAAGTCAATTTGATTTCTCAAAGTCTGTCTGGAATGCAAAATGCACCAAGCAGTATTAAGGAAGCTTCATCTGAGGAAGAAGCTTATGATCCTGAGAACCCTTCAATGGAAGAGGTGAATTACATGGGAGAATCCTATGGAAACACCTACAATCCTTCATGGAGGAATCATCCAAATCTTTCATGGAAGGATCAACAGAGACCTCAACAAGGTTTCAATAACAATAATGGTGGAAGAAATAGGTTTGGCAATAGCAAGCCTTTTCCATCATCTTCTCAGCAACAGACAGAGAGTTCTAAGCAGAATAATTCTGACTTGGCAACCATGGTCTCTGATCTAATCAAAACCACTCAAAGTTTCATGACTGAAACTAGATCTTCCATAAGGAATTTGGAAGGACAAGTGGGTCAGCTGAGCAAGAAAATTACTGAACTTCCTCCAAGCACTCTCCCAAGCAATACTGAAGAAAATCCAAAAGGAGAGTGTAAGGCCATCAATATGGCCGAATTCTGGGAGGAAGGAGAGGCAGTGAACGCCACTGAGGAAGGCCTCACTGGACGCCCACTGACCTCCAATGAGACTTGGGAGGATGAACCCCCTTTGCTCACCAAAGAACTGGATGACTTGTCTAAGCAGAAACTGCCTCAAAAGAGGCAGGATCTTGGGAAGTTTTCTATACCTTGTACCATAGGTACCATGACCTTCAAGAAGGCCTTGTGTGACTTAGGATCAAGTGTAAACCTCATGCCCCTCTCTGTAATGGAGAAATTAGGGATCTATGAGGTACAAGCTGCAAAAATCTCACTAGAGATGGCAGACAACTCAAGAAAACAAGCCTATGGACTTGTAGAGGATGTTCTGGTTAAGGTTGAAGACCATTACATCCCTACTGATTTCATAGTCCTAGAGACTGGGAAATGCATGGATGAATCCATCATCCTTGGCAGACCCTTCCTAGCCACAGCAAAGGCTGTGATTGATGTTGATAGAGGAGAGTTGATCATTCAAGTG
>NC_029773.3:42557898-42562668 GCF_000817695.3 Arachis duranensis | reverse complement strand
GGCCTGATTGAGAACCGACAGATGAATTCCGCTATGCTGTGACAGAGCATATGCAATCGCTTTCACTGAGAGGATGGGAGGTAGCCACTGACAACGGTGAAACCCTTGCTTAAGCTTGCCATGGAAAGGAGTAAGAAGGATTGGATGATGGCAGTAGGAAAGCAGAGAGACGGAAGGGAAGGCATCTTCATGCGCTTATCTGAAGTTCCTACCAATGAATTACATAAGTATCTCTATCTTCATCTTTATGTTATTTTCGTTCATCACCATTATCATTTGAGTTTGCCTGACTAAGATTTACAAGATGTCCATAGCTTGCTTCAATACTAACAATCTCCGTGGGATCGACCCTTACTCACGTAAGGTTTATTACTTGGACGACCCAGTGCACTTGCTGGTTAGTTGTGCGAAGTTGTGTAATGCCATGGTATTGAGCTACCACGTTTTTTGGAGCCATTACCGGGGATTATGAGAGTTGTGAAAAAGTATTGTTCACAATTTCGCCCACCAGAACTCAACCACCTTAGTTATCCTAGCTGTCGCTTTATTCTTCAGGTTGTGCTCCTCAGTGAAGATGATTCGCCTCCCTTTTGTGCCAGAAAACTAATAAGCACAGCGTCAACACTAAACTTAAAGGTTTGCTTGTCCTCAAGCAAAGAAGAACTGAAAATAGAAGAGACAATTAGTAAGAGGAGAGAAAAATAAGAGGAGAAAAGAATAAGAGAGAATTAGGATTGGGAGAGAGAGAGAAAGAAAACTGGGCGGCGCAAGCGACGCGGCCGCGTCAGTCACGCGGTCGCGTGACCCATGTTATGCTTCGGGCGCGAGTGCATCCTCGCGCCTGCACAACTCTCTGTTCGAATTTAAATATTTGCCAAATTTGGGGTGACGCGATCGCGTGGGGCATGCGATCGCGTGAGTGGCTTCAGAAGGGAATGATGCGGACGCGTCGGCAAAGCGTTCGCGTGATGGGGATTATGCGTCTAGCACCAAGCCAGCACCACTCCAGCACAATATTTGGTTGTGCACCCTTTTTACGTCGAAAAATCAAGGCACGCGGCCGCGTGGGTCACGCGGTCGCGTGGGAGGCTAATATTCCCACATGACGTGGACGCGTCGGCGATGCGGTCGCGTTATTGCGATTTGTGCCACTGGCACGCCTCCAGCCACACTCCAGCGTGACTCTCTGTTCGTTTTTATTTTCTCCCCTCTCCTTGCGACGCGGACGCGTCACTGATGCGGTCGCGTCGCATGGCATTTTTTTTATAGCTTGAGGTGTTCGGTTCCTGGGAGAACATAGCTGCATGATCAGAAAATTAGTAAGAACTCAATAAAAATAAAATAACTAAGAAAAAACTACTACGAAAAATAGTGAAGGATATGAAATTATCGGGTTACCTCCCGACAAGCGCTTCTTTATCGTCACTAGCTTGACGGTCAGCTCCTCTAAGGAGGAGGATCATAGGGGCTCAGCTCTTCACCCCTTACTTTGAACTTCTTTCCTGTGTCTCCATAACGCAACTCAATATGTTCCAGAGAGAGGATTCTAATTACTGTATAAACCCATGCTGGATTGCTGGTCAACACCACCTTCATTCCTGGGGAGAAACCTTCAGTGGGGATCTTTTTGTTTCTCCATCCTCTGGGTACTTTCTTCTTTTTGGAAACCTCTTCCTTGGTAGATGATGCATTCCCAACACCAAACTTAGTTTTGATGTCAGGAGGGATTTTATTGACTGTTATCGAGGGAGGTTTGAGCTGTAGATTCTGCTGTGTATCATCAGGCAGTTTTTGAAGGTTTGGATCAATAAGCTCAGCCTGCATGCACATCTCTTCTTCACCTGTTGGATGTATATCTTTGAAGACATGAAAGACCAGTTGCTTATTATGCACTCTAAGTACTAATTCACCCACTTCTACATCAATCAGAGCTCTTCTAGTGGCTAGGAATGGTCTTCCTAGAATTATAGAGGCATTCTCATCTTCTCCTGTATCAAGAATCACAAAGTCTACTGGGAGGAAGAACTTACCCACTTTGACCAAGATATTCTCCACTAATCCATATGCAGGCTTCATAGATTTATCTGCCATCTGCAATGCTATCTTTGTGGGTTGTGCCTCTTGGATTTGCAGCTTCTTCATCACAGATAGGGGCATTAGATTTGCTTGCCCCCAGATCACATAGGGCTTTCTCAAAGGTTGTGCTCCCAATGATGCATGGAATTTGGAAGCTCCCTGGATCTGGCATCTTCCTTGGCAAGTTATTCTGAATGACAGCACTACATTCCTTAGTCAGGACTACTGTCTCATCTCCTTTTAAACGCTTTTTCTTTGACAATAGCTCCTTCATGAATTTGGCATAGATAGGCATTTGCTTCAAAACCTCAGCAAAAGGAATATTGATTTGTAACTTTCTGAAGATTTCCAAGAACTTTGAAAACTGCTTGTCCTTGGTCTCCTCTTGAAGTCTCTGAGGATATGGCATCTTAGGCTTGTACTCAGGAGCCTTTGGCAGTGTAGGATAAGTGTCAAGAGAGTCTGGGAATGGATTGTCTGCACGCTTTGGAGGGGCGTGCTCAACTTCTTCCTTCTTCTCCTCTGGAGCATCCTTTTCAACTAGCTCTTCATTGACCTTGGTCTCAGAACCAGCTACTTTACCACTCCTTAATTGAATAGCCTTGCAATCTTCTCTTGGGTTCACCACTGTATCACCTTGAAATGTGCTTGCAGACCTCTCAAGTATTTGTTTGCTCAGTTGGCCCACTAGCACCTCTAAATTTCTAATGGAGGCTTTGGTTTCCTGCATAACTTGTGCTTCCGTACTTGCCACTTGTCCACTTATCACGGAGATAGCCTTGCATTCCTCTCTTGGATTTGGAATTGTGTTACTAGGAAGGCTATTAGTGGTCCTCTGATCAATTTTATTAACTCTGGTGGCTATTTGACCCATTTGAAACTCCAGGTTCTTGATGGATGCTCTGGTTTCCTGTCTAAAACCTGTTAATATTGCTTCCAGATCATTGTTCTGTTGGAAACCACCCTGAGAATTATGGTTGAAGTTTTGAGGTCTCTGAGGTTAATCCCTCCATCCAAAATTTGGGTGATTCCTCCATCCCTGGTTGTATGTCTTAGAATATGGATCATTGTTGGGATTCCTAGGACCACTCCCCATGTAATTCACCTGTTCAAAAGAGGGTTGAGCATAATCATAATTATCATTTTGCATAAAGTTACCTGCCCTGTCATAGGAGACTTCTTGTGGTGGATTTTGGGTGTTGATAGCTGAGACTTGCATGCCACCCATCTGTTGAGTAAGTAGATTTATTTGCTGAGACATCAGCTTGTTCTGAGCAAAAAGAGCATTAATAGCATCTACTTCCAACACGCCTCTCTTCTGAGGGGTTTCAGAGTTCACAGGATTCCTGTTAGATGAGTATAAATATTGGTTACTTGCAACCAATTCAATCAGCTCAATAGTCTCCTCCGGTGTCTTCTTCTTGTGCAATGAACCTCCTGCAGAATTGTCTAAGCACATTTTGGACATTTCACCCAAGCCTTCATAAAATATGTCTATTTGTGTCCATTTGGAGAACATGTCTGGAGGGCATTGCCTAGTTAGTAGCTTGTATCTCTCCCAAGCTTCATACAGAGTTTCACCATCCTTCTGTCTAAAGGTCTGAACCTCCATCCTAAGCTTAGTCAGCTTCTTTGGTGGGAAAAATTTTGTGAGAAACTCAGTAACCACCTTGTTCCAAGTATCCAAACTGTCCTTTGGTTGAGAATCTAGCCATAGTTTTGCTCCATCCCTCAAAGCAAACAGGAAGAGCATGAGTTTGTACACCTCTGGGTTTACTTCATTTGTTTTCACGGTGTCACAAATTTGCAGAAAACTAGAAATAAACTGATTTGGGTCTTCGTGGGGAAGACCATGATACTGACAGTTTTATTGCACCAAGGTGACCAGTTGAGACTTCAACTCAAAGTTGTTCGCAGCAATAGGGGGC
The DNA here is from genome assembly GCF_000817695.3 of Arachis duranensis. Taxonomy (NCBI): domain Eukaryota; kingdom Viridiplantae; phylum Streptophyta; class Magnoliopsida; order Fabales; family Fabaceae; genus Arachis; species Arachis duranensis. Next base: position 42,558,664 of record NC_029773.3, on the reverse strand, counting down.
ATCACAATGCTTTTTCCATAAAGATCTGCAGTAGGGGTAGAATAAGAGCCAAGCACTCTCCTTTGTTGATCATCCCCATTCGGATTTGCCATATTGACATTAGCATTATTATTGGGGTCTGGTGCGCGAAATTGTGAACAATACTTTTTCACAACTCTCATAATCTCCGGTCATGAACCCCAAAAACTTGGTAGTTCAGTACCATGGCATTACACAACTTCGCACAACTAACCAGCAAGTGCACTGGGTCGTCCAAGTAATAAACCTTACGCGAGTAAGGGTCGATCCCACGGAGATTGTTAGTATTGAAGCAAGCTATGGTCATCTTGTAAATCTTAGTCAGGCAAACTCAAATAGTAATGGTGATGAACGAAAATAACAAAAAGGTAAAGATAGAGATACTTATGTAATTCATTGGTAGGAACTTCAGATAAGCGCATGAAGATGCCTTCCCTCCCGTCTCTCTGCTTTCCTACTGTCTTCATCCAATCCTTCTTACTCCTTTCCATGGCAAGCGTAAGCAAGGGTTTCACCGTTGTCAGTGGCTACCTCCCATCCTCTCAGTGAAAGCGATTGCATATGCTCTGTCACAGCACGCGGAATTCAGCTGTCGGTTCTCGGTCAGGCCGAAATAGAATCCATCGATTCTTTTGCGTCTGTCACTAACGCCCCACCTTCAGGAGTTTGAAGCACGTCACAGTCATTCAGTCATTGAATCCTACTCAGAATACCACAGACAAGGTTAGACCTTCCGGATTCTCTTGAA
>NC_029773.3:42554431-42555079 GCF_000817695.3 Arachis duranensis | reverse complement strand
ATGACTCGGAGGTGGAAGCTTTTGCCTTCCCTTTCCTCTTTCTAGAGGTTTCTCCGGCCTTGGATGCCATAAATGGTTATGGAAAAACAAAAAGCAATGCTTTTACCACACCAAACTTAAAATGTTTGCTCGTCCTCGAGCAAAAGAAGAAAGAAGAGAGTAGAAGAAGAAGAAATGAGGAGAAAGGGAATGGCTTTGTATTCGGCCAAGGGGGAGAGAAATGGTGTTTAAAGTGTGTGAAAATAAAGGAGTGAAGGAGGGTTTATATAGGAGGGGGGAGAGGGATGTTCGGCCATTTGAGGGTGGGTTTGGGTGGGAAATTGGTTTGAATTTGAATGGTGGTGTAGGTGGGGTTTTATGAAGGATGGATGTGAGTGGTGAAGAGAAAGATGGGATTTGATAGGTGAAGGGTTTTTGGGGAAGAGGTGTTGAGGTGATTGGTGAGTGGGTAAAGAAGAGAGAGAGAGTTGTAGGGTATATGGGGATCCTATGGGGTCCACAGATCCTGAGGTGTCAAGGAAAAGTCATCCCTGCACCAAATGGCAAACAAAATCACGTTTTGTGCCTTTTCTGGCGTTAAACGCCGGGCTGGTGCCCATTTCTGGCGTTTAACGCCAGCTTCTTGCCCTTCTCTAGCGTTTAACGCCA